>NC_057806.1:337167922-337467922 GCF_018294505.1 Triticum aestivum
CTTCCCCTCCTCCCTCCATTTCTTTTTTTTTCTGTTTTTCGCTGTATTTTTTTACTATTGTATAATGTAGTTTTTTACTGTTTCTAGTAAGTGTTTAAAATAATTAGTAAGTAAATTAATAAACTAGTTGAACTAGTTTAGTTTTAGTAAGAACTAGTTGAATTAATAGAACTTAATGTATTTTTAGTAAGAAAATTAATATAACTAGTTGAACTAGTTTATTTTTAGAAAGAACTAGTTTATTTCTATTTATAGTAAGTTTATATTTAGTAAGAACTAGTTGAATTAATAGAACTAGTTGAACATGTCACATTTGTTGTTATTCTTTTAGTTTAAGCAATTATTCCCGCATCGATGTCGTTCGCTAGGGTTTTAGTTGTATTAGTGATGTTATATGTATGATACTATTCGGGATGTATTAGTGATAACTTATAGGTTATTTGTTTTTGCAGAAATCAAGGAGCCCCTCCATCATCCCCGTCGTCGTCCCTGTCACCGACCCCCTCCGACCTCGAGGTGAGACTAGCCAAATCTCCATGTCAATATCAGTCCTATAAGATATGATGTAGATAAAAACATGTATATCCTGTGTTGCTCAAATAGGATATGTGGTTGCCCAAGTGGCCGGTCATGTTCATGTTACACCTCCGAGTGGCCTATGTTTTGCCAGAGTGTTGATTAATTTCCGTTTCAGCAAATTTTAGGCGCTCGATATGTCATGTTTTAGCAAAGGTCATGCCGGAATTTTCCGTGAATTTTGGCATGACTTGTGCTAGAATATGTAGGAAATATCGAGTGGCCTAGATTTTCTAGAAAGATAATTAAACGATATTTTGGGTTTACTTTAAGTCTGTCGAGGCCGAAGAATCCCGACTGTTGTCGTGGGGTGTAATGCACTAAGGGAACAAGAAAAGACTCGACAGATCGACAGTCAACCCGTGATGAATAATAATGATCTAATTTAGGTTTTTTGTACATATATTTAATTGTACAAGTTTAATATTTGAATTATGAACATAGGAAATGTCGTACTCGGATAATGAAAGTCTCCCGTGGGAGTGCGACTGGTGCCACGACGACCGGGGTTTCTGCGACAGACCTCACCTGGACGAAGGTCGGCGCTTCAGCATTAAGCTCGAGGAGGCCTTCGATTGTGATACGGTAAGCTACGATGCAAAGTGTTTTTTCATAATTAAGCTCGACTTCTACTACTTCAACGTGTAATTTTTGTCTTTTACAATTCGACTAGCTTATCCATGCCATGCAAGATGCTATGTCTTGGAGAGGATGGGTTTTGAAGATCATGAGTGGAATGAAACAAAGAAAATTAACCTAAGGACCCATCATGGTATGGATTTTGAGGTAAGTATATACAATTCTGAGAGCGTATCCCATTTTGGTTGCCCGGGTTGGGAAGCACTTTGCAAGATGTATTATTTTCAAGAGGGTATGTTTGTCACCATGGATCTTGGTGATCCTAACATTGAACAAGACAATTTGTACATTTGGTTCCTTGTTGATACACTTCCAATTCTACCGCTATGTGAGTTTCCCAAACATAGTTATTAACTGATTTATATTATTCATTTCAAAATAGTTGACAGCTTATTTCCATTGACAGCTTATTTTCATTGTTCAAAGAATATGCGTAACATGGTAGACAAAACCTACTACACCGATGGCTCTGAGTTAACTTATCAGGAGAAAAATCATTCGGTCGCATTTTGTACTGATCTTGAGAGTTACAATATCTATAATAAAACTCCTCCACATTATGGTCAATACGTGCCACTAGTGCACCCATTGAACTACCGTAACATCCATGGAGATGCCATGGTAAGATTTTTTACTATTACGACATCTATGCATCTTTTGCATAAATTCTTTTAAAACTTAACTACATTGCTAACTACGAAGTTATTACTATGTTTTTCAACAGAAAATCCCGAATGATTGTGTGCCTCAACTGATGTATCAGAATGGTCACCTTGATGTTTTGAACATACAGCCAGGTCGTCCTACGAATCTCACCTGTCCATACCGGATTTCTAAAACCAGTGGACACATGATAATCAAAGAATGGAAAAATGTATGGACAGTCGTAAGGAGGTTCTTGGAAGAAACATTGTGTGAAAGGCAAGAATTGGAGACAGGATAATCTCCATTCTCCATAATGGAGAGTCAGGGGCTATCTTGTTGTATGTTATTTTACCTAAGAGAATATAGTAGGTCCTAAGAGAATGTAGTAGGTCCTATGAGGTACAATGTTTATTATGTGGTACAATGTGTTAGAGTTGATGATGAGGAGTAGTTATGATTATGACTAGTGACCAACTTGCTATGTGATGTCTCATTGATGAAAACGATGATCATGAGGAGGTGTTATATGACAATGATGTATTATGACGATAAGTTGTTAATCATATGGTGATGATGATGATGACGATGATGATATTTATTATATCATTGGGTGAAAGAACCATGGATTAGTTTCAAGTGGATGTCCATCCACTTGAAACTAGTCCACGGTTCTTTCACCCAGTCATGTAATAACTCATTATGATGTAAAAACAATCTCTAAATTGCCACTTTATGAAAACTTGTACAAAGGTGTATGAATACAACATGAAATAAAAAAAGAAATAAAATACGAAATAATAGTAGTAGCACGGGCTGGGAGAAGCGCAACTAGTAATTACCAGTAGCGCTCTTTGGGGAAAGCGCTACTAGTAAGTCAATATAGCAGTAGTGTGGGTTAACCCATGCTACTGCTGACCTTTAGCTATAGCGCCATACCAGTAGCGCTCTTGCACACGCTACTGATCGGCCCAAAACACACGCTACTGCTAGGCTTTTCCCTAGTAGTGTATCTCTGTTAGCATCAGTATCAGTAGGCAAACTAGATTCACCATCCTTCTCCTCCTTATCTTCATCAGCTACTAGAATGACAAAAAAATTAGCCATCTCAGTGTCATCCATTGGTGCAATGACTAAATCAGTTGGGTCATTTAATTCTACCGTATTCCAATCAACGGAAACAACCCTTCCAACACCATCAGAGCCCTCTTCTGCATCACCCCCTCAGGTAATACTGTCACTTCACCTGTACATATGGGCATTATCTGCCTCTCTGAACCCCAATCATCATTTACCATCTGTGAAGCTAACTTCGAGGGCACATATTGTCACATCCCTAGCTTCTGGTGCTGCCTAGTGTTTGCATCATGTTTAAATTTTGAAACTTGAACTGAGGAAATTTGGAAGCCTCAAAGTTTAAATAAAAGAAGGGCTAAAACCCTAAAATCTCATTCATTGTTCCAAAAATGTTCTTCTTAAATGTTTGATAATTTTTGGCAAGGGTTCTGGTCCCAACCAAAATATTGAACATTTTTAGGGACTTAATCTTGGGACTTTGAATTTAAATCATTAGTTATTTGAATTTGAATTATATTCATATAATTAGAATATAATTTCAAATACCCCTGAAATATTTTATGAGCTTTTGGAAAAGTCCATCTAGCAACATAAATTATTCATAGGATATTTGGCACTGTTTTGGATTTGTTAAATTTGAAAAAACAGTGGCAAAGTATAAAAAACAGAAACAGAAAAACAATAAAAGAACAGAAACTCACCTGTAACTTACCTGGCGCTCACCGAAGCCCACCTGGACGGCCCAACACTGTTGGCCCAGCCCATCTCTCCCCCCTTGTCTCCTTCCAGCTCACGCCAGAAGGACTGGAGTGCGCGTGGCCGACGCCCGCCGGCACGCGTCCGGCCACCTCCTGCTTCTCCGGCCACCTCCTGCTTCCCCGGCCCCTCCTAGACGACGCCACGGAGCGCCACGCAGCCCCTGGCTCTCTCTCACTCTCTCCCGACCCCTTCCCCCTTCTCTGCTCTCTCCCTCTCTCGCACCCGAGCGCGCTCACCGCCGCCGCTCGCTGCTGCCATGGCCACAGCCACTGCCCTGCATTGCCGTTAGGCCCAGAGGCTCCGGCTCGACCCCCTCTTCCTCTCCACCGAGCCACGAGGTCCCGGATGCGCTGCAACGCCGCCACCATCGCCGTTCCCGTCGCCTGCCACCGAAGCTCACCGCCGTCGATTCGCGACGTCTGGCGCGCCCCCGAGCCCACCGACCTTCTGCGCCGCCTCCCTGTGAGCTCCTCATCTCCTCTCTTTGCTCGCCCCCTCCGTTCTCGTCCCCTAGCTAGCTGCCCCGCCGAACCCGAGCTCCGGCCGCCGCTGACCTCGTCGCCGCCGTCACTGGAGCTCCCAGCCGAGTACACCATCGTGCTCAGAACGTCTCCACGAGCCCGTTGCATGCCGCAGCTCGCCCTCCCGTGCCCCCTAGTGGTCGCCCGTGTCTCACCCGAGCTCCAGCGGCCGCAACCGAGCTCGCCGCCGTCGACTCTGGCCACCCCAGGCCCGGCTAGCACCACCTAACGACACGCGCCGGCGAGGGCACTCCGACGCGCCTAGCCGCAGCTCGAATCGTGCCCTGTGGGCGATTCCCGAGCCTCCGCCGCGTCTAGTCGTTGCCGGCGGCTAGACGCCAGTGGATTAGCCCCGGTTGACCAGGGATTTGACCCCCCTGGGTCACTGACGTGTGGGCCCGCCCTGCTAATTAAACCTAGGATTAGGACTAACTAAGATTAGTTAGTCTAATGACTCTGACCCGTGGGTCCCGCGCCACAGGTTTGACTCTGGTCAACCCTGTTGACCTGCTGACGTCATGCCAACATCATGCTGATGCAATAATTCCTTTCTGGAATTTAAATAAATCTTAAATGATTTAATATTTTCAGAAAATGTCCAAAACTTCTAAAATTCATAGAAATTCAACCGTAACTCCAAATTAAATAAATTATATATGAAAAATTATCAGAAAAATTCAAGGAATCCATCTGTACCATTTTCATGCATGTTTGAACAAAGTTTGTCCTCTGTTTTGGACAAAACAAATAAAGGGCATTTAAATAATCATATATGGAGTTGAAATTTGAATCATGTATCCAAACCAACTTCATTTAAATCATAGCTAGGTGCATTAGCCCAAAACACATTCATATTGCCATGTCATGAGCATGCATCATATTGTGCATTGCATTGATTATGTTTCCTTCTGTGTTGCCGGAACTTGCCCCCTCTCGATAGACGTGGTTCCGACGATGAGTTCGATGACACCGATGAAGAGCTATACTATCTTCAGAAGTGCCAGGCAAGCAAAACACCCTTGTTCATTCCGATATAATCCCACTCTCTCGCTCCTGCTCTCTTTTACTGCATTAGGACAACAACGATTGAACTGTTACTTGCTGCGGTAGCTGAACCCCTTTATCCTTTGCATGACCTGTCATTCCACAGTAAATAGATGAAACCCACTAGCATGAGTAGGAGTTGTTTGAGCCCTGATGTGCCTACTCATTCATGCTTGTTTGTCATGCCTACTACTGCTTAGAGTTGAGTCAGGTCTGATTCATCGGGGATGAATCCGAGGTGTGTGAACATGTCCTACTGTTGAGAGCTAAGTGTGTGAACACGATTTGGTAAAGGTAGCGGTGAGAGGCCATGTAGGAGTACATGGTGGGTTGTCTCATTGCAGCCGTCCTCAGGAACTGAGTTCTGTGTTTGTGATCCATGACCAGTTACTACCACACATTGGGTTCCGGTAACTCGACCCCTCTCGACTTATTAATCAACATGATCTCTGTCCAGGAGTTGCAACTAGTTTCTGGTGTTTGTAGGTAGTGTTAGTAGTCTACCAAGTGGCACCCGGTACAGGTGGGCTTGGGACAGACTAGGCACAGTGGCATGGTGTACCAAGTGGCACCCGGATGGTGGGCTTGGGAACCCTGCTCACATCGTTTGGGGCCGTGAGCAACACCCCGGCCGGATCTCCTTGCGGATGGAACCCGAATAGGCGATAAACCTGGACGAGAGACTTGTATGGTTAGTCAGGTCGTGGCCGACTTCCTCGCCCGGCTTCCGCTTGAAGGTTGCCGAGGTACATGACGTGTACAGGGCGATAAGTGGCGAAAGCGTGTGTGAAGAAGTACACCCCTGCAGGGTTATCATTATCTATTCGAATAGCCGGATTCCTCGGATATGGAAACTTGGACCCCTTGTACAGTTCATAGACAAGTGAAAGTGGATACCCTAAAATACGCAAGATAAGCGTGAGTGCTATGGATGGCGTTCTCGTAGGGAGACGGGAGTGGATCCATAGTGGTGTATTGATATGGTGAATATGTGGACTCGTGTGCGCCACCTCAAAAGAGTTATTTGCAGTCGTAGTTTAGGATAGCCACCGAGTCAAAGCTGGCTTGCTGCAGTTAAACCCCACCACCCCCTTTGTTGATAATGATGCATATGTAGTTAGTTCTGATGTAAGTCTTGCTGTACATTTGTACTCACGTTACTTAATTTATGTTTTTGCAGAGAGACTTCAGTCTCACTAGTAGTTCCACGTGGACTTCGACGTTTATCTTGTTACCTCAGCTACGATCTTGTGCCCTCGGCAGGATCTGGTAGATAGTCAGGCTTCTCAGCCTTTTTCATTTATATTTGTCTGTACTCAGACATGTTAAGCTTCCGCATGTGCTTTGACTTGTATGCTCTGATTGTTGGGTCATGAGACCCATGTTTGTAATATCTCGCTCCTCGGAGCCTATTGAATACAATACTTGAGTTGTAGAGTCTTGTTGTGATACCATGTTGTATTTGCACATATCGAGCGTATTGTGTGTATGTTATTGAAATGCTTGGTATGTGTGGGATCTGACTATCTAGTTGTTTATCTTTAGTAGCCCCTCTTACCGGGAAATGTCTCCTAGTGTTTCCACCGAGCCATGGTAGCTTGCTACTGCTCCGGAACACTTAGGCTGGTCGGCATGTGTCCTTCTTCGTTCCTATGTCTGTCCCTTCAGGGAAATGTCACGCGATGAATACCGGAGTCCTGTTAGCCCGCTACAGCCCGGTTCACCGGAGTCCTGCTAGCCCAGTGCTACAGCCTGGATTCACTCGCTGATGACCGACACGTTCGTTGCTGGGTCATGGATGCCTGTCCCTGTAAGTTTGTGCCACTTTGGGTTTACGACTAGCCATGTCAGCCCGGGCTCCTTATCATATGGATGCTAGCGACACTGTCATATACGTGTGCCAAAAGGCGCAAACGGTCCCGGGCAAAGGTAAGGCGACACCCGTGGGAATACCGTGCGTGAGGCCGCAAAGTGATATGAGGTGTTACATGCTAGATCGATGTGGCATTGAGTCGGGGTCCTGACAGCTTTGGTATCAGAGCTTGACTGCCTGTAGGATTACCAAGCCAAACTGGTCGAAGTTGAGTCTAGAAATTCTTTAGTTATATAAGGGAATTGATTGTGGGATGAAACGTAAGGCTCTTTTTACTCCTTATACCTCGTGGCCTTCTGATCTGAGTCATCATCTTCTCTTCTACGGGGATTAAGAACTAGGCTATCTCTTCTTTCTGTCAGGATCACGTGTTACTAATCCGTAGACTTATAGAATTGTTGGACTTAAGCCTCTGTTCAGTTTCTACTACTTCCGTACGTTAACTGTTGATCTCGAAACCTTGATATTGTGCTTCCGAGTGGTTATGCCACCATTTTGTAGCATGTCTCAAATCTTTCTGAGCATTTACAGCCGTTATGCTGTCCGAGTCATCCCAGGTTTCTAAATAATCTGATGCACTTGCAAATCCTTTTCCTCTGGTTTTGATGTTCCTTTGGGCCAGGTTAATCACACTAATTGCTGAGTTGAGGTATTCTTTTGCCTCGACATATATGTTGGAATCATTATTATGACCCTAGGTATCTAGAGTATCATCTAGTAGTCTGGCCATGTTTTGTGTCCCAGTGTGATGATTCTGGCCGTCATTATCGAAAGCATCCCGTGATGCCATATAGTTAGTAGGCATTCTATTTCTAGGTTCTGAACCCGAGATTCACTCTACTTACTTCATGTTGATAGTGTTTGCTAGTTCCTTTAGGATATTAGTAACTTTGCGATAGTCCTCGAAGTTCGTGGTATTTCCTTCTTCCAAATACTATGAACCACTTTATGGCAGAAGTTTGTTGGGTCAAAAGATCACAACCAGAGTGCTCTTGACGAGTTCTCGATCTTATGTTGTGATTCTGCCAGTTCCACCTTTCTGCACGGGTTATCCGGAAGAAATATGTTGAACTCGTTCGACATGCTAATCTATGCATCCACAACTCATAAAATCATATGTTCTTTTGAGTTGTCCCTCTTTAGTTGTTTTCTGGCCCTCGTCTATCAATTGATAGTCAGGAGTAATTGTGCATTCGTGTTATCAATGCTTATTATTCTTGTGGTCCGTCAAGCCATTCTATTCCAGAATGACTAGGAGAAACAAACTCCAGTACCTTATCCATTTCCAGGATTGGGTCAAAGTAGTTGTATTCCGCAGATCAAAGTGCCAATCCATCTTTTGTTCTGTTCTACCTTGAAGTGTTACACTCTTTATGTCAGGATTGTCATGAGAATTGCACCACCTCTTATGAACTCTTGACACAGTGATACTTCTCTCCATCATTATTCATTTCTCAGTTCCCGTGTTGTTGCAACCGGAATATCGACAAGTGAATCGTGATGTGTGAAATCAATACTCATAGCAACCTTGTTGCTTGGTAGTTAAGGGACAATAATTTTATTCCTAGTGTGTTGGTTCTTGAATCACGATTCTAAGATTAATCGTGCTACCTAGTCCTTATTTCCGATGCACTCTCCGATCAATGAGTTAGGATTGAGTCAGTCCCTCGCTCTTGGGATCTTATCGTCTTGCCCTGAAAAGCAAGATTGTTCTCGAGCTTAGTAACATATCGGTGGTTCGTGATTTTCCAAATATCTTCTCGAAAGTATCACCAGGTTGTGACCTGACTGTTATGTTGAGCTCGTGATCAAGTTGGTTTATCCTGTAAACCACCCTTTCTCCAAGAATCTGTGTTGGATACCCCTGAGCTAGTTTGTTAAGCCAAGCAACAACTTGGAGAGTTGGAAGATAAAAGCTTACCTGACTTAGTTCATTTCAAAGGGATACCCTTTGTATGTGTGTGTTAAAGAAAATTGATATTTCATCGACTGACCCTCGTGATCAGTTAATGGACCTATCATCTTGTCCAACCTTTGATTTGGGTGTGGGCTATCCTCAAATCAAGTCAGAACCAACGATGTTCGTAATGTTGTCTTACTCGTGGTTTTTCCTCGAGCATACACCATTATATTCTTTGGTCTAACCAATACTATCACCTTGTTCACATAG
The DNA here is from genome assembly GCF_018294505.1 of Triticum aestivum. Classification (NCBI taxonomy): domain Eukaryota; kingdom Viridiplantae; phylum Streptophyta; class Magnoliopsida; order Poales; family Poaceae; genus Triticum; species Triticum aestivum. Next base: position 337,177,224 of record NC_057806.1, read on the forward strand.
TTATGGAATTCCATCTCCATGGGAATCTGGATGAATTGTTGTTGAGACCATTGACAACATCCTTATCTCCTCCATGATTTTGTTGAACATTAAGCTAGTGTTGGAAACTTTTGAAAGCATTTCTTCATGCTAGTTCATGAAGCATATGTTCGGATGTAAGAAGTGACTTCCTCCAGTTCATGTGCATTAGATGCAAGTTGCCGCCGTGGATTCGAGAAAGTCAATGTTGTTTCCTTTGGAATCATCCCAAATCAGTCATGCATACGTGCGAAGTATTCTGTGGTTCGGAGACTTGCAACCTCCATTCTATATGTGTCCCTAGCACACCAAGCCACTGACTGATTTGTTCAGGAAAAGGAGTTGATGTGTTAATCCTAGGTCATGCACAAGACTTCGACATCCTCGATGATGGTTCCCAACCTGAACTCGGTAGTGTTTTATTATAAGACTACTTTGTGGTCATGCTTGTCTTGGACAACATGTTCACATGTTGTAGCAGAACCAGCTCATGTTTTGGAGCTTACTATCGTAGTTCATTTCCCGAGAATCTCGCAACGTCATCTCGTCGATTTGTGTTGCAAACTTTTATTTTTCTTCCTAGACTCGATGAGTCTGGAATATCCTGACACCAACCAGATCTGAATCTCAGGCAGATATGATGGTTGGAACATTTCCCAAGAACTATAATACTGGTCCCTCAATAACCGGTAAAGTGGATGTCATGGCCAACACACCCAACCGGAAGACCTATTATGGTAGTATCTTGATTGAAGAAGTTGGCCACCTCCCCATAAGGATTTCGTAGGGTTTTACTCCATTAAGTTACTCCTTATGGATTCTTGAGCTCCCGAAGTCTGACCTTTACTTGCTGCTCTAGATACCAGACCATTTCAAGGAATGGGATACGCTAGTACATCAAGGAGAACATTAGAAGCGGAGTGCTAAATGTCTCTCGGTCGATCATCTAGATTTTGTTTCCTTGGCTCTGCCAAGATGAAATCTGAGAAAGTGTTATCCTATTTTTCTTCTGCATCTTCCACCGGTATTCATCGTGGTAGTAAGTGGTGTTGCCAGGATCCTTGTCATTGATGTTGGTAAAACCTTGATGAATATGGAGATGCTCAAGTTCTTGAGAGCACGCACAAGCGCTAGGTGTTATCATCGGCACTAACTGGATTGCTCTCAGTTTCCTCGATTATGCTATAACCTTTCAAACAGTGAATTCACTCTCTATTGTTGGGTTCTTCCCCAGTTCCCAGAATCATTCCCAGCATTTGCATTTTGTTCCCAGCTCGCACCTCCAATGTGCCATTCCACCATGGGTCTCTTCCATTTCCGGTGGTAAGCAAATTCATCCACTATGTTGTTTTCAACAAGGTAATCCACATCATCCATTCTGGTCCAAGTATACCATTCTACCGAACCCCCCCAAACGATCACTCAAGAATTGCCTTAGGCTGGTATAAAGAGTTTCAATGATCTCTGAATCAAAAGTAATTCTTTTTGCCACCTAAGGGGATATATCTACAAGTCACCTTCCCTGAGGTGCCCCGTTTTGGAATCATGGCAATTTCCCTCGCTACTTTGAAACCCTCGTCAAATTGTTTCTTCTGTTGCTCCTGATGCATGTTTTGCCTCTCAGCTCGAGAGAGGTTGCTATGTCTCATTCCATGAGTTAATCCTGAGTTGTTCGATCTTCGAGAAGATCGACCCTTCTAGAGTCTCCTTCTTCTCTCCATGTCATGTTGGCAGGATTTCTCAGAGCAAGACTTCAAGACAATGATGGTGATCGAATCAACGTTCTTTGAAGTGCCACCTGGATCGTGAAGATTGTGTTAGTTTGCGTTCCCCCTTCGTCTTACCCTACACTTGAATCTCGGGTCGAGATTCTTGTTTAGTGGGGGTGAGTTGTCACATCCCTAGCTTCTGGTGCTACCTAGTGTTTGCATCATGTTTAAATTTTGAAACTTGAACTGAGGAAATTTGGAAGCCTCAAAATTTAAATAAAAGAAGGGCTAAAACCCTAAAATCTCATTCATTGTTCCAAAAATGTTCTTCTTAAATGTTTGATAATTTTTGGCAAGGGTTCTGGTCCCAACCAAAATATTGAACATTTTTAGGGACTTAATCTTGGGACTTTGAATTTAAATCATTAGTTATTTGAATTTGAATTATATTCATATAATTAGAATATAATTTCAAATACCCCTGAAATATTTTATGAGCTTTTGGAAAAGTCCATCTAGCAACATAAATTATTCAGAGGATATTTGGCACTGTTTTGGATTTGTTAAATTTGAAAAAACAGTGGCAAAGTATAAAAAACAGAAATAGAAAAACAATAAAAGAACAGAAACTCACCTGTAACTTACCTGGCGCTCACCGAAGCCCACCTGGACGGCCCAACACTGTTGGCCCAGCCCATCTCTCCTCCCCTTGTCTCCTTCCAGCTCACGCCAGAAGGACTGGAGCGCGCGTGGCCGACGCCCGCCGGCACGCGTCCGGCCACCTCCTGCTTCTCCGGCCACCTCCTGCTTCCCCGGCCCCTCCTAGACGACGCCACGGAGCGCCACGCAGCCCCTGGCTCTCTCTCACTCTCTCCCGACCCCTTCCCCCTTCTCTGCTCTCTCCCTCTCTCGCGCCCGAGCGCGCTCACCGCCGCCGCTCGCTGCTGCCATGGCCACAGCCACTGCCCTGCATTGCCGTTGCGCCCAGAGGCTCCGCCTCGACCCCCTCTTCCTCTCCACCGAGCCACGAGGTCCCGGACGCGCTGCAACGCCGCCACCATCGCCGTTCCCGTCGCCGGCCACCGAAGCTCACCGCCGTCGATTCGCGACGTCTGGCGCGCCCCCGAGCCCACTGACCTTCTGCGCCGCCTCCCTGTGAGCTCCTCATCTCCTCTCTTTGCTTGCCCCCTCCGTTCTCGTCCCCTAGCTAGCTGCCCCGCCGAACCCGAGCTCCGGCCGCCGCTGACCTCGTCGCCGCCGTCACTGGAGCTCCCACCCGAGTACACCATCGTGCTCAGAACGTCTCCACGAGCTCGTTGCATGCCGCAGCTCGCCCTCCCGTGCCCCCTAGTGGTCGCCCGTGTCTCACCCGAGCTCCGGCGGCCGCAACCACGCTCGCCGCCGTCGACTCCGGCCACCCCAGGCCCGGCTAGCACCACCTAACGACGCGCGCCGGCGAGGGCACTCTGACGCGCCTAGCCGCAGCTCGAATCGTGCCCTGTGGGCGATTCCCGAGCCTCCGCCGCGTCTGGTCGTTGCTGGCGGCTAGACGCCAGTGGATTAGCCCCGGTTGACCAGGGATTTGACCCCCCTGGGTCACTGACGTGTGGGCCCGCCCTGCTAATTAAACCTAGGATTAGGACTAACTAAGATTAGTTAGTCTAATGACTCTGACCCTTGGGTCCCGCGCCACAGGTTTGACTCTGGTCAACCCTGTTGACCTGCTGATGTCATGCCAACGTCATGCTGACGCAATAATTCCTTTCTGGAATTTAAATAAATCTTAAATTATTTAATATTTTCAGAAAATGTCCAAAACTTCTAAAATTCATAGAAATTCAACCGTAACTCCAAATTAAATAAATTATATATGAAAAATTATCAGAAAAATTCAAGGAATCCATCTGTACCATTTTCATGCATGTTTGAACAAAGTTTGTCCTCTGTTTTGGACAAAACAAATAAAGGGCATTTAAATAATCATATATGGAGTTGGAATTTGAATCATGTATTCAAACCAACTTCATTTAAATCATAGCTAGGTGCATTAGCCCAAAACACATTCATATTGCCATGTCATGAGCATGCATCATATTGTGCATTGCATTGATTATGTTTCCTTCTGTGTTGCCAGAACTTGCCCCCTCTCGATAGACGTGGTTCCGACGATGAGTTCGATGACACCGATGAAGAGCTATACTATCTTCAGAAGTGCCAGGCAAGCAAAACACCCTTGTTCATTCTGATATAATCCCACTCTCTCGCTCCTACTCTCTTTTACTGCATTAGGACAACAACGATTCAACTGTTACTTGCTGCGGTAGCTGAACCCCTTTATCCTTTGCATGACCTGTCATTCCACAGTAAATAGATGAAACCCACTAGCATGAGTAGGAGTTGTTTGAGCCCTGATGTGCCTACTCATTCATGTTTGTTTGTCATGCCTGCTACTGCTTAGAGTTGAGTCAGGTCTGATTCATCGGGGATGAATCCGAGGTGTGTGAACATGTCCTACTGTTGAGAGCTAAGTGTGTGAACACGATTTGGTAAAGGTAGCGGTGAGAGGCCATGTAGGAGTACATGGTGGGTTGTCTCATTGCAGCCGTCCTCAGGAACTGAGTTCTGTGTTTGTGATCCATGACCAGTTACTACCACACATTGGGTTCCGGTAACTCGACCCCTCTCGACTTATTAATCAACATGATCTCTGTCCAGGAGTGGCAACTAGTTTCTGGTGTTTGTAGGTAGTGTTAGTAGTCTACCAAGTGGCACCCGGTACAGGTGGGCTTGGGACAGACTAGGCACAGTGGCACGGTGTACCAAGTGGCACCCGGATGGTGGGCTTGGGAACCCTGCTCACATCGTTTGGGGCCGTGAGCGACACCCCGGCCGGATCTCCTTGCGGATGGAACCCGAATAGGCGATAAACCTGGACGAGAGACTTGTATGGTTAGTCAGGTCGTGGCCGACTTCCTCGCCCGGCTTCCGCTTGAAGGTTGCCGAGGTACATGACGTGTACAGGGCGATAAGTGGCGAAAGCGTGTGTGAAGAAGTACACCCCTGCAGGGTTATCATTATCTATTCGAATAGCCGGATTCCTCGGATATGGAAACTTGGACCCCTTGTACAGTTCATAGACAAGTGAAAGTGGATACCCTAAAATACGCAAGATAAGCGTGAGTGCTATGGATGGCGTTCTCGTAGGGAGACGGGAGTGGATCCATAGTGGTGTATTGATATGGTGAATATGTGGACTCGTGTGCGCCACCTCAAAAGAGTTATTTGCAGTCGTAGTTTAGGATAGCCACCGAGTCAAAGCTGGCTTGCTGCAGTTAAACCCCACCATCCCCTTTGTTGATAATGATGCATATGTAGTTAGTTCTGATGTAAGTCTTGTTGGGTACATTTGTACTCATGTTGCTTAATTTATGTTTTTGCAGAGAGACTTCAATCTCACTAGTAGTTCCACGTGGACTTCGACGTTTAGCTTGTTACCTCAGCTACGATCTTGTGCCCTCGGCAGGATCTGGTAGATAGTCAGGCTTCTCAGCCTTTTTCATTTATAGTTGTGTGTACTCAGACATGTTAAGCTTCCGCATGTGCTTTGACTTGTATGCTCTGATTGTTGGGTCATGAGACCCATGTTTGTAATATCTCGCTCCTCAGAGCCTATTGAATAAAATACTTGAGTTGTAGAGTCTTGTTGTGATGCCATGTTGTATTTGCACATATCGAGCGTATTGTGTGTATGTTATTGAAATGCTTGGTATGTGTGGGATCTGACTATCTAGTTGTTTATATTTAGCAGCCCCTCTTACCGGGAAATGTCTCCTAGTGTTTCCACCGAGCCATGGTAGCTTGCTACTGCTCCGGAACACTTAGGCTGGCCGGCATGTGTCCTTCTTCGTTCCTGTGTCTGTCCCTTCGGGGAAATGTCACGCGATGAATACCGGAGTCATGTTAGCCTGCTACAGCCCGGTTCACCGGAGTCCTGCTAGCCCAGTGCTACAGCCTGGATTCACTCGCTGATAACCGACACGTTCGATGCTGGGTCATGGATGCCTGTCCCTGTAAGTTTGTGCCACTTTGGGTTTACGACTAGCCATGTCAGCCCGGGCTCCTTATCATATGGATGCTAGCAACACTGTCATATATGTGTGCCAAAAGGCGCAAACGGTCCCGGGCAAAGGTAAGGCGACACCCGTGGGAATACCGTGCATGAGGCCGCAAAGTGATATGAGGTGTTACATGCTAGATCGATGTGGCATTGAGTCGGGGTCCTGACACATATCCAACCTTAGAATCTGATTTCAGATCAACAAGCTCTACATGAAACATAGTTTGTTTGGTTGTCCAACCATCTTGTCAATCGGTTTCATCAACCATGTCTTCCCCATCCTCAGTTCTCACATACTCTCTTTTCCAATTATCAAGCTGTAACAACGCTACCTCTTGCTATGGACCCCAAAAAATGCTCTCCCCAATTTTTTCCACCACATTCTTCACGGCCTTCTCTTCCATGCTCTGAAGTTCTTGTGGATCAATCTCTGCAAAATCAATCTCCCACTTCACAATTGTATATATCTCTCTCTCTATATATGTCCCACATGCTACCATCACCTAGCTCCGCCTTAGAAGGAAGGAATTCCACAGTGAATTCGAATGTCCGAGCAACATCCCCCCTGTTTCGGGGCAGTGTGAGGTGACCTAGCGAAAGCAGACGAGGCACAAATCGCATAGCTTGGAAAGGATGCACATTAAGCGATTACCTAGTCGATGTTGTTCTCTATGGAGGCTCCATCGCGGTCAGCCCCCCTCCCACCCACCCAAATCTAGATGAAATAGACCAAAACACCAAAAACGGAGGGAAACAGAGGCGATGCGGTGAGATCTAGCTCGACACGGAGGGGAACAGGACAGGGTTCTGGATTCACTCCCAAAGTTGCCGCCGTCGCTGAGAACGAAAGCTCCTCCGCGCATCTATCCACCGAGAACAAAATCTACGGCGCCGACTCACTGCCGAGAACAAAGAGGAGGGGGTGCTACGTCTTGAGCTTGCGTTGGTTTTCCCCGAAGAGGAAGGGATGATGCAGCAGAGTAGCGTAAGTATTTCCCTCAGTTTTTGAGAACCAAGGTATCAATCCAGTAGGAGGCCACGCTCAAGTCCCTCGTACCTGCACAAAGCGATAGCTACTCGCAACCAACGCGATTAGGGGTTGTCAATCCCTTACGAGAGTAAGATCAGATAGATATAATATTTTTGATATTTTTGGTATAAAGATGCAAAGTAAAAAGTAAAAGCAAAGTAAAAAGCAAAGCAAGATTAAAGTGATGGATATTTATATGATGAGAATAGACCCGGGGGCCATAGGTTTCACTAGTGGCTTCTCTCAAGAGCATAAGTATTCTACGGTGGGTGAACAAATTACTATTGAGAAATTGACAGAATTGAGCATAGTTATGAGAATATCTCGGCATAATCATGTATATAGGCATCACGTCCGTGACAAGTAGATTGAAACGATTCTGCATCTACTACTATTACTCCACTCACTGACCGCTATCCAGCATGCGTCTAGAGTATTAAGTTAAAAACAGAGTAACGCCTTAAGCAAGATGACATGATGTTGAGAGATAAATTCATGCAATATGAACTAAACCCCATCTTGTTATCCTCGATGGCAATGATACAATACGTGCCTTGATGCCCCTTCTGTCACTGCGTAAGGACACCGCAAGATCGAACCCAAAGCTAAGCACTTCTCCCATGGCAAGAACTACCAATCTAGTTGGCCAAACCAAATGGATAATTCGAAGAGACTTGCAAAGATAACCAATCATACATAAAAGAATTCAGAGAAGATTCAAATATTATTCATAGATAGACTTGATCATAAACCCACAATTCATCGGTCTCAACAAACACACCACAAAAAGAAGATTACATTGAATACATCTCCACAAGAGAGGAGGAGATCTTTGTATTGAGATTCAAAGAGAGATATGAAGCCATCTAGCTACAAACTATATACCCGAAGGTCTGAGGTAAACTACTCACACTTCATCGGAGAGGCTAGGATGATGTAGAAGCCCTCCGTGATGACGGCCCTCTTCCGGCCGAGCTCCCGAACAGGCCCCAAGATGAGATCTCGTGGATACAGAAAGTTGCGGCGGTGGAATTAGGTTTTGGCTCCTGTTTTGATCGTTTGGGGGTACGTGTGTATATATAGGAGGAAGGAGTACGTCGGTGGAGCACCGAGGGGCCCAAGAGGCAGGGGGCGCGCCCTAGGGGGGGCCCACCCTCGTGACCTCCTCTTTGACCCTGTGGAGTAGGGTCCAAGTCTCCTGGATCACGTTCGGTGAGAAAATCACGTTCCCGAAGATTTTATTCCGTTTGGACTACGTTTGATATTCTGTTTATCCGAAGCACTGAAATAGGCAAAAAACAGCAATTCTGGGCTGGGCCTCTGGTTAATAGGTTAGTCCCAAAAATAATATAAAAGTGGAAAATAAATCCCAATATAGTCCAAAATAGTAGATAATATAGCATGGAGCAATCAAAAATTATAGATACGTTGGAGACGTATCAGGCATCCCCAAGCTTAATTCCTGCTCGTCCTCGAGTAGGTAAATGTTAAAAAGAGAATTTTTGATGCGGAGTGCTACTTGGCATAATTTCAATGCAAATCTTCTTAATTGTGGTATGAATATTCAGATTAGAAATATTCAAGACAAAAGTTTATATTGACATAAAAATAATAATACTTCAAGCATACTAACAAAGCAATTATGTCTTCTCAAAATAACATGGCCAAAGAAAGTTATCCCTACAAAATCATATAGTCTGGCTATGCTCCATCTTCACCACATAAAGTATTTAAATCATGCACAACCCCGATGACAAGTCAAGCAATTGTTTCATACTCTAACTTTTTCAAAACTTTTTCAATCTTCATGCAATACATGAGCGTGAGCCATGGATATAACACTATAGGTGGAATAGAATGGTGGTTGTGGAGAAGACAAAAAGGAGGGGAAGATAGTCTCACATCAACTAGGCGTATCAACGGGCTATGGAGATGCCCATCAATAGATATCAATGTGAGTGAGTAGGGATTGCCATGCAACGGATGCACTAGAGCTATAAATGTATGAAAGATCAACAAAAGAAACTAAGTGGGTGTGCATCCAACTTGCTTGCTCACGAGGACCTAGGCAATTTAGGAAGCCCATCATTGGAATATACAAGCCAAGTTCTATAATGTAAAATTCCCACTAGTATATAAAAGTGACAACATATGAGACTCTCTATATGAAGAACATGGTGCTACTTTGAAGCACAATATATGAGACTCGCTATATCATGGTGCTACTTTGAAGCACAAGTGTGGAAAAAAGGATAGTAGCATTGCCCCTTTTTATTTATTTTCTCTTTTTTGGGCCTTCTTTTTTTTTCTTTGGCCTTTCTCTTTTTTTGGGGGACAATGCTCTATTGAATGATGATCATCACACTTTTATTTATTTACAACTCAATGATTACAACTCGATTCTAAAACAAAGTATGACTCTATATGGATGCCTCCGGCAGTGTACCGGGATATGCAATGAATCAAGAGTGACAAGTATGAAGAAATTATGAATGGTGGCTTTGCCACAAATACTATGTCAACTACATGATCATGCTAAGCAATATGACAATGATGAATGTGTCATGATGAACTAGATGGTGGAAAGTTGCATGGAAATATATCTCGGAATGGCTATGGAAATACCACAATAGGTAGGTATGGTGGCTGTTTTGAGGAAGGTATATAGTAGGTGTATGATACCGGCGAAAGGTGCGTGGTATTAGAGAGGCTAGCAAAGGTGGAAGGGTGAGAGTGCGTATAATCCATGGACTCAACATTAGTCATAAAGAACTCATATACTTATCGCAAAAATCTAGAAGTTATCAAAGCAAAGTATTGCGCGCATGCTCCTAGGGGGATAGATTGGTAGGAAAAGACCATCGCTCGTCCCCGACCGCCACTCATAAGGAAGACAATCAATAAATAAATCATGCTCTGACTTCATCACATAACGGTTCACCATACGTGCATGCTACGGGAATCACAAACTTTAACACAAGTATTCTTTAAATTCACAAGTACTCAACTAGCATGACTTTAATATTATCACCTCCATATCTCAAAACAATTATCATGCTTCAATCTTTTCTTAGTATTCAACACACTCAAAAGAAAGTTTCACAAATCTTGAATACCAAGCATATTATTATTAAGGAAATTACCATGCTATTAAGAGACTCTTAAAATAATTTAAGTGAAGCATGAGAGATCAATAGTTTCTTTAAAACAAATCCACCACCGTGCTCTAAAAGATCTAACTGAAGCATATAGAGCAAAATTATCTAGCTTAAAAGATATAAGTGAAGCACATAGAGCAAAACTACTTAGCTCAAAAGATATAAGTGAAGCGCATAGAACAAAATTACTTAGCTCAAAAGATATAAGTGAAGCACATAGAGTATTCTATCAAATTTTAATTCCTGTATGGATCTCTCAAAAGGTGTGTACAGCAAGGATGATTGTGGCATACTAAGACACAAAGACACAAATAATACAAGACGCTCCAAGCAAAACACATATCATGTTGGTGAATAAAAATATAGCTCCAACTAAATTACCGATGGAAGTGGATGAAAGAGGGGATGCCTTCCGGGACATCCCCAAGATTTGACTTTTTGGTGTCCTTGGATTATCTGGGGGTGCCATGGGCATCCCCAAGCTTAGGCTCTTGCCACTCCTTGTTCCATGATCCATCAAAAGAATTCACCCAAAACTTGAAAACTTCACAACACAAAACTCAAAATAGAAAACTCATGAGCTCCGTTAGTGAAAGAAAACAAAAGGCCACTTCAAGGTACTGTAATGAACTCATTCTTTATTTATATTGGTGTTAAACCTACTGTATTCCAACTTCTCTATGGATTATAAACTATTTTACTAACCATAGATTCATCAAAATAAGCAAACAACACACGAAAAAGAGAATCTGTCAAAAACAGAACAGTCTGTAGTAATCTGTAGCTATCGCAAGATCTGGAACCCCAAAAATTCTAAAATAAATTTCTGGACGTGAGGAATTTATTTATTAATCATCTTCAAAAAGAATTAACTGAATAGAGCTCTTCAAATAAAAATGAAAGCAGTTCTCGTGAGTGCTAAAATTTCTGTTTTTTTTACAGCAAGTTCAACAAGACTTTCCCCAAGTCTTCCCAACGGTTCTACTTGGCACAAACACTAATTAAACACAAAAAACACAACCAAAACAGAGGATAAATAATTTATTTATTACTAAGCAGGAGCAAAAAGCAAGGAATAAAAATAAAATTGGGTTGCCTCCCAACAAACGCTATCGTTTAACGCCCCTAGCTAGGCATAAAAGCGAGGATAGATCTAGGTATTGCCATCTTTGGTTCTAGAGAGAAACAGAGCAAACTTGTTATCTATGGAATTAATCTTTCTATTTTGACAGAGTACATGTCCATTAATGGTAGAAGATAGATTAATAATGTTGCGGAAATTGGCATCTAGGCTAGCTTTTATTTCTTTAATAGATTCTTTTTGGTAAGAAAGCAAGAGAGATGTGGTTTCAGCTTTCTCATTAATGGGGTGACCAAATATAGTTTTCATCCTCTCATAGGTATCTATGGAGTCCCCTTCAAGAAAACCCCCCGCGAAAATAGAATCTAAAACTTGTTTGAACGAAGCGGGTAGCCCAACATAAAAGCTTAATTTGATATTAGGGTACATAGCTAGCCCGGATCCTTAACAGCCTATCCCAAGCATCTTTCAAAGATTCATCAAGTAAATAACGAAAAATTCTAGAATCATCTTCATCAAAATTACTAAGGTTCTCATTGATAACTCTAGCAAGTTGTTCCATAGCATTCCGATTCATGAGTTTAGATAAGATATCAGGATTGTCTAAAGTACTAGAACTTGGGAGAGAACCGCCAACTCTTTTTGGTTCTGACATGGTGAGGGAAAAGAGGCAAATAGAGAGGGAGGATAGAGAGAGAGGGCGAATAAAATGGCAAGGGTGAAATGGGGGAGAGGAAAACGAGAGGCAAATGGCAAATAATGTAATGCGAGAGATAGGGATTGTGATGGGTACTTGGTATGTTGACTTTTTGCGTAGACTCCCCGGGAACGGCACCAGAAATCCTTCTTGCTACGTCTTGAGCTTGCGTTGGTTTTCCCCGAAGAGGAAGGGATGATGCAGCAGAGTAGCGTAAGTATTTCCCGCAGTTTTTGAGAACCAAGGTATCAATCCAGTAGGAGGCCACGCTCAAGTCCCTCGTACGTGCACAAAGCGATAGCTACTCGCAACCAACGCGATTAGGGGTTGTCAATCCCTTCACGGTCACTTACGAGAGTAAGATCTGATAGATATAATATTTTTGGTATTTTTGGTATAAAGCTGCAAAGTAAAAAGTAAAAGCAAAGTAAAAAGCAAAGCAAGATTAAAGTCATGGAGATTGATATGATGATAATAGACCCGGGGGCCATAAGTTTCACTAGTGGCTTCTCTGAAGAGCATAAGTATTCTACGGTGGGTGAACAAATTACTGTTGAGCAATTGACAGAATTGAGCATAGTTATGAGAATATCTTCGCATGATCATGTATATAGGCATCATGTCTGTGACAAGTAGATCGAAACGATTCTGCATCTACTACTATTACTCCACTCATCGACTGCTATCTAGCATGCATATAGAGTATTAAGTTAAAAACAAAGTAACACCTTAAGCAAGATGACATGATGTAGAGAGATAAATTCATGCAATATGAAATAAACCCCATCTTGTTATCCTCGATGGCAACGATACAATACGTGCCTTGCTGCCCCTTCTATCACAGAGTAAGGACACCGCAAGATCGAACCCAAAGCTAAGCACTTCTCCCATGGCAAGAACTACCAATCTAGTTGGCCAAACCAAACGGATAATTCGAAGAGACTTGCAAAGATAACCAATCATACATAAAAGAATTTAGAGAAGATTCAAATATTATTCATAGATAGACTTGATCATAAACCCCCAATTCATCGGTCTCAACAAACACACCGCAAAAAGAAGATTACATCGAATAGATCTCCACAAGAGAGGGGGAGAACTTTGTATTGAGATTCAAAGAGAGAGAAGAAGCCATCTAGCTACTAACAATGGACCCGAAGGTCTGAGGTAAACTACTCACACTTCATCGGAGAGGCTAGGATGATGTAGAAGCCCTCCGTGATGATGCCCTCTTCCGGCGGAGCTCCGGAACAGGCCCCAAGATGGGATCTCGTGGATACAGAAAGTTGTGGCAGTGGAATTAGGTTTTTGGCTCCTGTTTTGATCGTTTGGGGGTACGTGTGTATATATAGGAGGAAAGAGTACGTCAGTGGAGCACCGAGGCGCCCACGAGGCAGGGGGGCGCGCCCTAGGGGGGGGCGCCCCCACCCTCGTGACCTCCTCTTTGACCCCCTGGAGTAGGGTCCAAGTCTCCTGGATCACGTTCGGTGAGAAAATCACGTTCCCGAAGATTTTATTCCGTTTGGACTCCGTTTGATATTCTATTTATCCGAAACACAGAAATAGGCAAAAAAACAGCAATTCTGGGCTGGGCCTCCGGTTAATATGTTAGTCCCAAAAATAATATAAAAGTGGAAAATAAAGCCCAATATAGTCCAAAACAGTAGATAATATAGCATGGAGCAATCAAAAATTATAGATACGTTGGAGACGTATTAGGGGGTGGGAGGGGTACACGTTTAGACAGGCACAGGAACACGTTTCACCTGATGCACTGCCAAGTGGGGCCTGCAACTAGATGCACTGCCAAGTAGGACCCACATGTCTTAAACATAACCTCACTCCCGTTGACGACAAGTTTAATCGCTCGAGTGGGCCTTGGCTATTTGGGCCTTTGAAACATAGTACTACAGCCAGTTTCGTCAACTACGTCGCACTCCTTCCATTGCACCTCAAAGATGTCGCACAGGAGCTATTGACCCATTTTTAACTGATTGCATAGGATAGCTATACACTTGTTTTTTTAGGGGAACGGCTCTGCACTAGTGCCTATTGTTGGTGTTTACTTGCTCCTTAGCATTCATGGGCCCGAGCCTTTAACCAAGCCTTATGTTGCCGTGGGCCTACCCGGTGGGGCATTCATCCCTCGTAAGTACTCCGAAAAAGGCTTTCGCCCCGCTTTATAAATAAAGCAAACCACCAAGCAGAAAGTCAACAAGGTACCATCCGACCAACACACACACACACACACACACACACACACAACGCCACTGCAGGCAAGGTCCAACACACACGCATAGAAACACTACACAAGGTTCAGCTGTGGGCAGAACACAACAAGCCCAACACATAAATGAGGCACGCACAACACATAAATGACGGTGGCGGCGAGGTAGAGAAGATCTAATCCGGCTCTGGTGGTGGTGGGGGAAGCAGAGGAGCCATCCGGAGAGCCATCGCGCGAAGCTGGGTGATGATGGAGGAGATGGCATCTCTCCCCTGGGGTGGTTAAGCGGCCACCAAAGCTGCAAGTAACCAGACCACTTGAACAAAGCGTCAGTAGCGCGACGAAGAGGGACATGCTGAATCACAAGCTTATTCCTAATAGTCCACAACGTCCTGGCTAGCACACCGATGGTCAATCACCTAATGTGGCGAGCAGGGACGGAGCCAGGATTTAGACATAGGGGGGCCAAAGACAACAAGTAAAAAATAGACATGCCATATGGCAATCCTAAGCCTTAGCCTTGCATCTTCAATGGTTCACTCATTTGCTTTACTATTACCTAGATCAAGTGTGCTCATTTGTTGGACTAGAATCGATGCTATTTTTTCACTAGCTTTCATTGATTGCGATAGAAACTTACAATCATACAATCAAATTTAGGTTATCAAACCATTTCCGACATAGAATGGATAAATTATTATCCTATTCATAGCTATACATGCACAATTTACAATTCATTTAGTCAAAAGTATCAATGCATAAGGCCTAGTGATGATAAAACAAAATATATATGCAGATAAGCTGATTATATTCCATCTAAACGCAGAAACTTTGTAATATGTCTTCTACAAAAAAACAGCAGTATACAGATCAAGGTTGTACAATATACACCAGTGAAGTAGACTAACCAGACAATATCCTTGCAACATTCCATCATCGCGGAGTCAAGGGGCGTAGGCACGCAACGTCACATCGCCGGCGGCGATCGATTTTGGTTGCAACCTTTTTGATTCACTGCCACTTTTCTCCTCCACGACCATAGACTTGCAGCTCATCATTGCGTCTGGTCTGCCGGCAAGGCGACAACGTGCCCGTGAATCGGCGTATTCCTGTCACGGCATCCCCTTCCCTTCACCCCTTCTCGATGGAGGCATGATGGAGAGATCCGATTAGCAGTTTCAGTTGTGATTACAGAGGCGGTTTGGAAATGAAGAGGTTAGCGTCTAGTGATACGTGACTATGTGTGTAGTTCAACTCCAAGATGTGGATGCGTGCAGCCGGCAAGCTTGCAACCATGGGCTTTTATTTCCTTTATTAACTCATTTTGTGCTTTTAGCAAAGAGATTGGGCTGTACATGGGCTGAGGAGCTATGCTTCATGTTAATTACAAAGTTTGAAGAGATAGGAGGGGCGAAGCACGTTACGTACACCTACGTAATAAAAAATCTAGTAATTAACTGAACACCATCGCGGGATGACACGATCGTTAGGGGGGTCTAGCCCCCCTCGCACCCCTGAATCCATCCCTGGTGGCGAGACGCGGCTGGTAAAGCCTGAAGTTCGGTGAAGAGAGTGGGGAAGTTGTTGTGGTCCCAACTTCCACCCACTAATTCGTGGAAACATCCCTCGTAAGTACTACTACATAAGAGCGGTATTTTCAAGAAAATTGACAGCTAATCGCATTGATCCGATTGAAATTGACATAACCGCCGACTTGCCATTCTTTTGAATTACTGGCTAAATATTTAGATATCCCCAAATGTTCAACTTCAATTATTTTAGAAAGATTGAAAATGCTATTTACTTTAAAAATCAAATATTTTTACACGAATACATATAGATGTCTTTTACATGTGTGTAAAATTTCATAAAATTAGATGGTGATTTGTACCCTCTCTGCAAAAAAGACAAAATCCTAGCCCACAAAAAAACGTTGAAGGAAGGACCATTTGTATAAATGTATTTTTATTTTCTGTGTACACCATGTATTTTAATATACTAGCAAATATGCTCGTGCGTTGCAATGAAAAAACAACCCTCACATGCCCTTAACCATTGAGCATGGCTAAAGATCTCACCCTCATGCCCATAATAACATAATAAACATGACTAATACCTCATCCTCAAGTCTACATCCTCCACTTCAATATAACATCAGACATATGTTTCCGCTTGCCGTCTTTGTCGTCCTCGTCGCCGATGGTCACAGCACCAGTTCTCACTAACCAAGGCTGGCCAGGTCCAATAACTAGATTGTTGAGCCACCTTGGTGTCCGACAAAGATCAAGAGCATTAAACAAAGTTTTTTTTTATCATCTGGCTAATATAATAGGGAAAATCACTACACATAATATATGTCCGTGTCATCATGTTGTCAGGAACCCGATTCTAAGTCACACCGATCTAGCCTGTAACACCTCATATCACTTTGCGGCCTCACGCACGGTATCCCCACGGGTGTCGCCTTACCATGGCCCGGGACCGTTTGCGCCTTTTGGCTCACGTATATGATAGTGTTGCTAGCATCCATATGACAGAGAACCCGGGGCGACATGACTAGTCGTGAACCCAAAGTGGCACTAACTTACGAGGACAGGCATACAAGAATCAACATCGAGTATGTCGGTCAGCAGCGTGTGAATCCGGGCTATAGCAACTGGGCTAACAGGACTCCGGGAACCTGGGCTGTAGCAGGCTAGCAGGACTCCAGATGTCACCGCGTGACATTTCCCCGAAGGGACAGACACAGGAACGAAGTGAATCACATGCCGGCCAGTCAAAGTGTTCCGGAGCAGTAGTGCTGGGCTAGCAGGGCTCCGGTGAACCGGGCTGTAGCGGACTACTATGGCTCATGGAAGCACAAGACTACATTTCCCCATAAGAGAGGCTACCAAGGATAAACAACTAGGTTGTCGGATCCCAGACATACCAAGCATTTCAATCATACACACAATATGCTCGATATGTGCAGATACAACATGGCATCACAACAAGACTCTATGACTCGGACTATTTATTCATTAGGCTCCGAGGAGCCAGGTATTACAAGCATGGGTCTGACGACCCAACATACAGAGCATACAAGCAACAAGCGGAAGCATAAAGATGTCTGAGTACAGACAACTATAAATGAAAAAGGCGAGAAGCCTGACTATCTACAAGGCCCTCCCAAGGGTACAAGATCGTAGCTGAGGTAACAAGCTAAACGTCGAAGTCCACTTGGAACTACTAGCGAGACAGAAGTCTCTCTGCAAAAACATAAATTAAACAAACGTGAGTACAAATGTACCCAGCAAGACTTACATCAGAACTAACTACATATGCATAGGTATCAACAAATAGGGTGGTGGAGCTTAACTGCAGCAAGCCAACTTTGACTCAGTGGCTAACCTGAACTACGACTGCAAGCAACTCTTTTGAGGTGGCGCACACGAGTCCACATATTCACCATATCAGTACACCACTATGGATCCGCTCCCGTCTCCCTACAAGAACGCCATCCATAGCACTCAAACTTATCTTGCGCATTTTAGAGTATCCACTTTCTCTTGTGTATGAAGTATGCAAGGGGTCCAAGTTTCCATATCCGAGGAATCCGGCTATTCGAATAGATAATGATAACCCTGCAGGGGTGTACTTCTTTACACACGCTCTCGCCACTTACCACCATGTACACGTCGTGTATCTCGGCAACCTTCAAGCGGAAGCCTCGTAAGGGAGTCGACCACGACCTAACTAATCACACAAGTCTCACGTCCAGGTTTATCACCTATTCGGGTTCCATCAGCAAGGAGATCCGGCCGGGGTGTCGCTCACGACCCCAAACGATGTGTACAGGGTTCCCAAGCCCACCATCCGGGTGCCACTTGGTACACCGGGCCACTGTGCCTAGTCTGTCCCAAGCCCACCTGCACCGGGTACCACTTGGTAGACTACTAACACAACCTTCAAACACCAGAAACTAGTTGCAACTCCTGGACAGAGATCAGGGTGATTAATAAGTCGAGAGAGCTTGGAGCGCCCGGAGCCCAATGTGTGGTAGTAACTGTTCATGGATCACAATCACAGAACTCAGTTCCCGAGGACCTCTACAATGAGACAACCCACCATGTACTCCTACATGGCCTCTCACCACTACCTTTACCAAATCGTGTTCACACACTTAGCTCTCAATAGTAGGACATGTTCACCACATTTCAATTTATCCCCGATGAATCGGACCTGACTCAACTCTAAGCAGTAGCAGGCATGACAAACAAGCATGAATGAGTAGGCACATCAGGGCTTAAACAACTCCTACTCATGCTAGTGGGTTTCATCTATTTACTGTGGCAATGACTGCTCATGCAGAGGAAAGGGGTTCAGCTACCGCAGCATGTAACAGTTGAATCGTTGTTGTCCTAATGTAATAAAGAAGAGCAGGAGCGAGAGAGTGGGATTGTATCGGAATGAACAAGGGGGTTTTGCTTGCCTGGCACTTCTGAAGATAGCATTGGGTCTTCATCAGTGTCAACGATCACAGCGTCGGAACAACGTCTACAGAGGGGGAACAACACCGGCAAACAGAGAAGAAACACCATCAATGCAATGCACAATATGATGCATGATCATGACATGGCAATATGATGTGATTTGGCCTAATGCAACTAGCAACACAATTAAGAGTAGTTGGTTTGAACCCAAGGATCAAATTCAAACTCCACATATGGTTATTTAAATGCCATTCATTTGATTTGTCCTAAACATTGTTGAGGAAATCGTTAACTGGTATTTGCTCGGTTGGCTAGCGAGTAGGGGATTAATCGGCTAATCGGCAAGTTAATCATCCATTTTATCAATTAATTGGACGATTTTTCGGTTTATCGGCTACTCGGTGACCCTATGAGTAGGGATTAATCGGCAAGTTAACTGGTTAATCGGATGAATTCTTGAACATGGGTCCTAAACAGTAGCTATAAGTTGTTCTAACATGCATGAGAATGGTACAGATGGATAGATTGGATTTTTCTGATCATTTTTCATATATAAATTATTTCATTCTGAGCTATGGTTGAATTTCTATGAATTTTTTAAGTTTTAAACATTTTCTGGATTTTTTTTGAATTATTTTAAATCCAGAAAATGTTTAACTGTGTCAGCGTTGAGTCATGTTGGCGTCAGCTGGTCAACAGGACCGTCCAGGTCAAACCTGACAGGTGTGGCCCACCTGTCATTCACTCAGTGCTAACCAAGGTTTAGTTAAATCTTAACTAAAGTAATTAGAAGGGCTGGGGCCCACAGTCAGCGAGTTAGTGGGTTAGCTAAAATTTAATTCGCATCTAAACTAAATTAGCAGGGCCTCGGGACCACATGTTAATGACCCAGGGGGGTCAAGCCCTGATCAACTCGGTTAAACCTGCCGGCGACTCCACGCCGGCGAGGCCAGACACGGCGGGGCACCTCGGGTTTCGCCTACAGAGCACGGCTTGCGACACGGTTGGGTTCTACGGCAAGCTGGGGCTCGTGCGCATCTAGCAGGGGCTGTGAGAGGGCGCGAGGTCGCCTGTAGCGGCGGCAGCGGCGAGTTGGGCGTCGGCCGGAGCACTGGCGTCGACGGAATCGATGACACGACGTGCGGGAGGACCAACATTTTGTACCTACGTGATCTACGAGAGCTCACGAACCCAATGGAGGCACGCACGGGACCAAATGGCCACTGGAGCCTCGTCGGTGATGAGCTCGTGTGGCGGCGTTCTTCGGGCATCAATGAAAAATGCGGCTACAGCGAGCGCTAGGCCGCGGGGTTAGGGAGAAACGACGGCGAAGCTCACAGTGATTACGAAGAGGGGCTCGGCTTGCTCGGGGACGTCTTGGTGACGGCGAATCGACGTCGGCGGTGACCGGCTCCTGAGGTTGAAGACGTTGGCGATGACGACGCTACGGAGCATCCTTGCTGGCTTGGCTCGGTGGAGATGACGAGGGAGACGATGCGGGGCTCGGGCACACGTCCATGGGGCTAGGGCAGGCCGGTGGCCGTGGTGGCAGCGATCGGCGGCGACCGTGGCGTTCGGCTGCGAGAGAGAGAGAGCGAGACAGAGAAGGGGAGAGGAGGTGTGGGGGATCCATACGGCTCCAGGGGGGTCGCGTGGCATCTCCAGAGCGTCAAGGGGTAAAGCGGCAAGCAGGAGGTGGCCGGGCGGTGGTGCGTGCGCGTCGGGCACGCGCCCGTCCTTTTGGCAAGGAGGAAGACGACAGGAGGAGGCCAGTGGCTGGGCGCTAGGTGGGCTGGCCAGCTGGGCCGCGATAGGTAAGCCAGGTAAGTCCCTCTCTTTTCCTATTTTGTTTTCTTTTCTATTTCTATAATTTTGTTTCTGATTTAGTAAAAATACTAAATCACTTTATAAGATCCTGAAAACTTTTGTGGCCACTATCTGATTTAAACCAGAGGCCCTCACCAAGTTTTAGAATATTTGGAGCTACCAAATATTTTATAGGGATTTATAGCTCCACTTCAAATACAAGATGATTTAATTCAAAGACCATAAATGCCTTGGAAAAATGTGCATGACCTGTGGTAAAGGTTTTAACCTCTTTCCATAAATAATGAACATTTTTGAAGGGCATTTTGGATTCTTTGAAAATATTTTTATTTTGATCCTAGTTGCATTTCATTTGGTGCTAGGGTTTGGACATCCCCATTTCAGGTTTAAGAAAAATTAAACATGATGCAACAACCAAGACTAGACCACAACAAGGCTGAAGCTAGGGCTGTGACAACTCACCCCTACTAAACAAGAATCTCGCCCCGAGATTCGAGACGTGAGGTAAGAAGACAGGGAGGCACAAAGCAATCACAAACTTCATGATACAGGTTGCATTTCATAAGAACATTGATTCGATCACCATCATTGTCTCGATGTCTTGCTCTGAGAACTCCAACCAACATGGCAATGAGAGGAAAGGGGAAACACTAGAGGGATCGATCTTCTTGAAGATCGGGTAACTCAGGATCAACTCACGGAGTG
Organism: Triticum aestivum; assembly: GCF_018294505.1. Classification (NCBI taxonomy): domain Eukaryota; kingdom Viridiplantae; phylum Streptophyta; class Magnoliopsida; order Poales; family Poaceae; genus Triticum; species Triticum aestivum. The sequence goes on from NC_057806.1 coordinate 337,198,265, forward strand.
AGACATAGCAACATATCTTGAGCTAAGACACGAGGTGCACATCCAAAGAGATGGAGTGGAACAGATGATGAAGGTTCACTAGGTAGGCAACAATTTCACGCTTAAGAAGGTGGTGAACGGTTGTCAACGTAGCGAGGAGTTGAGTTGCCATGATACCATAACGAGACATCTTAAGGAAGGTGACTCACAAAAATATCCCTTAAGTGGCAAAAAGAATTACTTTTGATTCATACATCATTGAGACTCTTTATACCAACCTAAGGCAATCACAACCGATCATTCAAAGGAGTTCAAAAGAATGACATACTCGGACTAGAATGGATGATGTGGACTACCTTGTTGAAGACAACGCAATGGATGATTTTGCTTATCATCGAAAATGGAGGGGACCCATGGTAAGTCCACTTTGGAAGATGATCTTGGACAGCAACTGCTGAGAAGGGCAGCCCATGGGGGATTGGTACAATGGCGGTGTAGCTGGGAACAAAATGCAACTGTTGGGAAAGTTCCAAGCATCATATCTGCCTGAGATTCAGATCCGATTGGTGATAGGATACTTCAGACTCAGCATGTCTGAGAAGAAAGTTTGCAACACAACTCGATGAGATGACGTTGCGAGATTCTCGGGAGAAGGACTACGGTAGTAAGCTCCAAACCATGAGCTGGTTCTGCTACAAACATGTGAACACGCTATCCAAGACAAGCATGACCACATAGTAGTCTTATAATAAAAAACTACCGAAGTTCAGGTAAGGAACCATCATCGAGGATATCAATGTCCTTGCATAAGTCCGGATTAGCTCTTAAGAAGGAACTTCTTCTCCTTGAACAAATCAATCAGTGGATTGGTGTGCTAGGAACACATATGGAGTGGAGGCAGCCAACCTATCAAACCATAGAGCACTTCGCACGTGCATGACTAACTTGGGATGATTCCAGAGGAAGCAAAACAATCTTTCTCGTATTCATGGCAGCAACTTGCATGGAATGCGCATGAATTCGAGGAAGTCACTTCTTCCATCCAAGCATAAGCTTCATGAATGGAACACGAAAGCATTGCTTACAAAGTTTCCAACACTAACTTAGATGTTCAAGATGAATAATGGACAAGATGAAAATTATGTTGCCGCTGGGCTCAACAACAACTCATCCAGGTTTCCATATAAGTGTAATTCCACAATTATGTGAACAAGGTGATAGCATTTTTCAGACCCAAAAGATATAACGGAGTATGCTCGAGGGATCAATCACGAATACGACAACATTACGATAATCGTTGCTTCTGATTTGATTTGACGATAGCCCATACTCAAATCAAAGTTGAAAAGACAATAGGTCCAACAACTAATCACAGGGACCAATCGATGAAGATATCATCTTTCTTCAACACACGCAAATATATCCCTTGAAATGAATTAAGCTAGCAAGCTTTTATCTTCCAGCTCTCCAAGTTATGGTTTAGCTTAACCAACTAGCTCAGGGGGTAACCGACACAGATTCTTGGAGAATGGCTGGTTTGTAAGAAACCAACTTGATCACGAACTCCGCATAGCGGTCAGGTGACAACCTAGTAATACTTCCGAGAAGATATTCAGAAAATCACGAACCACCGACATGATACTAAGCTCGAGATCAGTCTTGCTTTTCAGGGCAAGACGATATGATCAAAAGAGCAAGGGTTTGGCAAAATCCTAACCCGTTGATTGAAGAGTGCACCAGGAAATAAGGACTAGGTAGCATGATCAACCTTAGGGTGATGATTCAATAATCAGCACATTAAGAATGATATTAATGTCCATTAACTACCAAGCAAAGGGTTGCTAGGAGTATTGATTTCACACACCACGATTCACTTGTCGGTATTCCGGTTGCGACAACACGACACCGAGGAATGAATAATGATGGAGAGAAGTATCACTACGTCAAGAATTCATAAGGGAAGGTGCAATTCTCATGACATTCCTGACATAAAGAGGGCAATACTTCAAGGTAGAACAAACTAATAGCTTGATTGCATTTGATCTGCGAAATACAACTACTTTGACCCAATCCTAGAAATGGATGAGGTACTGGAGTTTGTTTCTCCTAGTCATTCTGAACTAGAATGGCTTGACGGACCACAAGAATGATAAACACCGATGAATGAATGCTCACATACTCTTGAGTATCAATTGATAGATGAAGGTCGGAATATAACTGAAGGGGGACAACTCAAAGGAACATATAACTTTCTGAGTTGTGGATGCATAGATTAGTATGTTGAACGAGTTCAACATATTTCTTTCGGATAACCCATGCAGAAAGGTAGAACTAGCGGAATCACAATTATGAATGGAGAACTCCTCAGGAGTACTCTAATGGTGATCTTTTGGTTCAAAGAACTTTTGCCTTAATGGTTCATGGTATTTGGAAGAAGGAAATACCACGGATCTCGAGGACTATCGCAAGTTTACTAATAACCTAAAGGAACGAGCAAACACTAACGACGGGAAGTGAGTAGAGTGATTCTTGGGTTCAAGAACCCAGAAATAGAATACCTACATACAAAATAACATCACGGGATGCTTTCGAGAATGATGGCCATAATCATCACACTGGTAATACCAAACATGGCCAGATTACTAGGTGGTCCTCTAAGACACCTAGGTTCATAATAATAGCTTCAACATATATGTCGAGGCAATGGAGTATCTCAACCCACTGGTTAGTGTGGTTAATCTGGCCCAAAGGAACACCGGGAACAGAAAGAAGGGAGTTGCAAATGCATCGGACTATTTAGAAACCTGGGATGACTCGGACAGCATAGCAGCTGTAAATGCTCAAAATGATTTGAGATATCCCGCAAAATGGTGGCATAACCACTCAACATCACACTATCAAGGTTCTGAGGCCAACTATGAACATATGGGAGTAGTAGGAACTGAACTGAGGCTTGAACTCAACAATCCTAGGCAACTACGGTTTAGTAACACGTCATCCTGAGAGATAGAAGAGAAAACTAGTTCTTAACCCCCGTAGAAAATAAGAGGATGACTCAGATCAGAAGGTCTTGAGGATAAGGAGTAAAAAGAGCCATACGTTGCCATCCACAATCAATTCCCTTATATAACTAAAGCATTTCTAGACACGACTTCGACCAGCTTGGCTTGGTAATCATACAGTCAGTCAGGCTCTGATACCAAAGCTGTCAGGACCCTGATTCTAAGTCACACTGATCTAGCCTGTAAGACCTCATATCACTTTGTGGCCTCACGCACAGTATCCCCACGGGTGTCGCCTTACCATGGCCCAGGACCGTTTGCACCTTTTGGCTCACATATATGATAGTGTCGCTAGCATCCATATGATAGAGAACCCTGAGTACACACAACTATAAATGAAAAAGGCTGAGAAGCCTGACTATCTACAAGACCCTCCCAAGGGTACAAGATCGTAGCTGAGGTAACAAGCTAAACATCGAAGTCCACGTGGAACTACTAGCGAGACAGAAGTCTCTCTGCAAAAATATAAATTAAACAAACGTGAGTACAAATGTACCAGCAAGACTTACATCAGAACTAACTACATATGCATCGGTATCAACAAAGTGGGGGGTGGAGTTTAACTGCAGCAAGCCAACTTTGACTCAGTGGCTAACCTGAACTATGACTGCAAGCAACTCTTTTGAGGTGGCGCACATGAGTCCACATATTCACCATATCAATACACCACTATGGATCCGGTCCCGTCTCCTTACGAGAACACCATCCATAGCACTCACGCTTATCTTGCGCATTTTAGAGTATCCACTTTCTCTTGTGTATGAACTATGCAAGGGGTCCAAGTTTCCATATCCGAGGAATCCGGCTATTCGAATAGATAATGATAACCCTGCAGGGGTGTACTTCTTTACACACGCTCTCGCCACTTACCACCATGTACACGTCGTGTATCTCGGCAACCTTCAAGCGGAAGCCTCGTAAGGGAGTCGACCATGACCTAACTAATCACACAAGTCTCATGTCCAGGTTTATCACCTATTCGGGTTCCATCAGCAAGGAGATCCGGCCGGGGTGTCGCTCACGACCCCAAACGATGTGTACAGGGTTCCCAAGCCCACCATCCGGGTGCCACTTGGTACACCGGGCCACTGTGCCTAGTCTGTCCCAAGCCCACCTGCACCGGGTACCACTTGGTAGACTACTAACACAACCTTCAAACACCAGAAACTAGTTGCAACTCCTGGACAGAGATCAGGGTGATTAATAAGTCGAGAGAGCTTGGAGCGCCCGGAGCCCAATGTGTGGTAGTAACTGTTCATGGATCACAATCACAGAACTCAGTTCCCGAGGACCTCTACAATGAGACAACCCACCATGTACTCCTACATGGCCTCTTACCACTACCTTTACCAAATCGTGTTCACACACTTAGCTCTCAATAGTAGGACATGTTCACCACATTTCAATTTATCCCCGATGAATCGGACCTGACTCAACTCTAAGCAGTAGCAGGCATGACAAACAAGCATGAATGAGTAGGCACATCAGGGCTTAAACAACTCCTACTCATGCTAGTGGGTTTCATCTATTTACTATGGCAATGACTGCTCATGCAGAGGAAAGGGGCTCAGCTACCGCAGCATGTAACAGTTGAATCATTGTTTTCCTAATATAATAAAGAAGAGTAGGAGCGAGAGAGTGGGATTGTATCGGAATGAACAAGGGGGTTTTGCTTGCCTGGCACTTCTGAAGATAGCATTGGGTCTTCATCAGTGTCAACGATCACAGCGTCGGAACAACGTCTACAGAGGGGGAACAACACCGGAAACAGAGAAGAAACACCATCAATGCAATGCACAATATGATGCATGATCATGACATGGCAATATGATGTGATTTGGCCTAATGCAACTAGCAACACAATTAAGTGTAGTTGGTTTGAACCCAAGGATCAAATTCAAACTCCACATATGGTTATTTAAATGCCATTCATTTGATTTGTCCTAAACATTGTTGAGGAAATCGTTAACTGGTATTTGCTCGGTTGGCTAGCGAGTAGGGGATTAATCGGCTAATCGGCAAGTTAATCATCCATTTTATCAATTAATCGGATGATTTTTCGGTTTATCGGCTACTCGGTGACCCTATGAGTAGGGATTAATCGGCAAGTTAACTGGTTAATTGGATGAATTCTTGAACATGGGTCCTAAACAGTAGCTATAAGTTGTTCTAACATGCATGAGAATGGTACAGATGGATAGATTGGATTTTTCTGATCATTTTTCATATCAATACACCACTATGGATCCGCTCCCGTCTCCCTACAAGAACGCCATCCATAGCACTCAAACTTATCTTGCGCATTTTAGAGTATCCACTTTCACTTGTCTATGAACTATGCAAGGGGTCCAAGTTTCCATATCCGAGGAATCCGACTATTCGAATAGATAATGATAACCCTGCAGGGGTGTACTTCTTCACACACGCTCTCCCCACTTACCACCATGTACATGTCGTGTATCTTGGCATCCTTCAAGCGGAAGCCTGGTGAGGGAGTCGGCCACGACCTGACTAATCACACAAGTCTCTCGTCCAGGTTTATCGCCTATTCGGGTTCCATCTGCAAGGAGATCCGACCGGGGTGTCGCTCACGTCCCCAAACGATGTGTACAAGGTTCCCAAGCCCACCATCCGGGTGCCACTTGGTACACCGAGCCACTGTGCCTAGTCTGTCCCAAGCCCACCTGTACCGGGTGCCACTTGGTAGACTACTAACACAACCTACAAACACCAGAAACTAGTTGTCACTCCTGGACAGAGATTAGGATCATTAATAAGTCGAGAGATCTTGGAGCGCCCGGAGCCCAATGTGTGGTAGTAACTGTTCATGGATCACCAACACAGAACTCAGTTCCTGAGGACGGCTGCAATGAGACAACCCACCATGTACTCCTACATGGCCTCTCACCACTACCTTTACCAAATCGTGTTCACACACTTAGCTCTCAGCAGTAGGACATGTTCACCACATTCCAATTCATCCCCGATGAATCGGACCTGACTCAACTCTAAGTACTAGCAGTCATGAAAAAAAGCATAAATGAGTAGGCACATCAGGTCTCAAACAACTCCTACTCATGCTAGGTGGTTTCATTTATTTACAGTGGCAATGATAGGTCATGCAGAGGAAAGGGGTTCAGCTACCACATCATGTAACAGTTGAATCGTTGTTGTCCTAATGCAATAAAAGAGAGGAGGATCGAGAGAGTGGGATTGTATCGGAATGAACAAAGGGGTTTTGCTTGCCTAGCACTTCTGAAGATAGCATTGGGTCTTCATCAGTGTCAACGATCACAGCGTCGGAACAACGTCTACTAAGGGGGAACAACACCGGCAAATAGAGAAGAAACACCAACAATGCAATGCACAATATGATGCATGATGCATGATCAGGACATGTCAACATGATGTGATTTGGCCTAATGCAACTAGCAACACAATTAAGTGTAGTTGGTTTGAACCCAAGGTTCAAATTCAAACTTCACATACGGTTATTTAAATGCCATTCATTTGATTTGTCCTAAAAAGTAGCTATAAGTTGTTCTAACATGCATGAAAATGGTATAGATGGATAGATTGGATTTTTCCGATCATTTTTCATACATAAATTATTTCATTCTTTGCTACGGTTGAATTTCTATGAATTTTTGAAGTTTTAAACATTTTTTATTTTCTGAATTATTTTAAATCCAGAAAATGTTTAACTACGTCAGCGTTGAGTCATGCTAGCGTCAGCTGGTCAACCGGACCGTCCGGGTCAAACCTGACAGGTGTGGCCCACCTGTCATTCACTCAGTGCTAACCAGGGTTTAGTTATATCCTAACTAAAGTAATTAGAAGGGCTAGGGCCCACAGTCAGCGAGTTAGCTAAAATTTAATTAGCATCTAAACTAAATTAGCAGGGCCTCGGGCCCACATGTTAATGACCCAGGGGGTCAAACCCTGGTCAACTCGGTCAAACCTGCCGGCGACTCGACGCCGGCGAGGCCAGACGCGGCGGGGCACCTCGGGTTTCGCCTACAAAGCACGGCTTGCAACACGGTTGGGTTCTACGGCAAGCTGGGGCTCGTGCGCATCCAGCGGTGGCAGTGAGAGGGTGCGAGGTGGTCTGTAGCGGCGGCAGCGACGAGTTGGCCGGCGGCAGGAGCTCTGGCGTCGAAGGAATCAATGACACGGCGTGCGGGAGGACCAGCGTTTTGTACCTATGTGATCTACGAGAGCTCATGAACCCAACGGAGGAACGCACGGGACCAAATGACCATTGGAGCCTCGTCGGCGACGAGCTCGTGCGGCGGCGTGCTTCGGGCATCAATGAAAAATGCGGCTACAGCGAGCGCTAGGCCGCGGGGTTAGGGGGAAACGACGGCGAAGCTCACAGTGATCACGAAGAGGGGCTCGGCTTGCTCGGGGACGGCTTGGTGACGGAGAATCGACGTTGGCGATGACCGGCTCCCGAGGTTGAAGACGGTGGCAATGACGACGCTACAGAGCATCCCTGCTGGCTTGGCTCGGTGGAGATGACGAGGGAGACGACGCGGGGCTCGGGCACACGTCCATGGGGCTAGGGCAGACCGGTGGCCGTGGTGGCAGCGATCGGCGGCGACCGTGGCATTCGGCTGCAGGAGACAGAGCGAGACATAGAAGGGGAGAGGAGGTGTGGGGGTTCCATACGGCTCCAGGGGGGTTGCGTGGCATCTCCAGAGCGTCGAGGGGGAAAGCGGCAAGCAGGAGGTGGCCGGGCGGCGGTGCGCGCGCGTCGGGCACGCGCCCGTCCTTCTGGCAAGGAGGAAGACGACAGGAGGAGGCCAGTGGCTGGGCCGCCAGGTGGGCTAGCCAGCTGGGCCGCGATAGGTAAGCCAGGTAAGTCCCTCTCTTTTCCTATTTTGTTTTCTTTTCTATTTCTGTAATTTTGTATCTGATTTAGTAAAAATACTAAATCACTTTATAAGATCCTAAAAACTTTTGTGGCCACTATCAGATTTAAACCAGAGGCCCTCACCAAGTTTTAGAATATTTGGAGCTACCAAATATTTTATAGGGATTTATAGCTCCACTTCAAATACAAGATGATTTAATTCAAAGACCATAAATGCCTTGAAAAAATGTGCATGACCTGTGGTAAAGGTTTTAACCTCTTTCCATAAATAATGAACATTTTTGAAGGGCATTTTGGATTCATTGAAAATATTTTTATTTTGATCCTAGTTGCATTTCATTTGGTGCTAGGGTTTGGACATCCCCATTTCAGGTTTAAGAAAAATTAAACATGATGCAACAACCAAGACTAGACCACAACAAGGCTGAAGCTAGGGCTGTGACACATGTAAATTGAGTAGTTTGTGCCAGATAGACCATGAAACCTTAGTTGGGCTCCTCAAGTATTTTGACGGGAGTTACTGGGCCGAGTGAGACTGGTCGTACGTGAAGATGCAACAGAGAAAGAGATTCTTTCCATATCCCTAGTTTAATAAATTAAACTAGAACAATGCATCAGGTGGGCATATTTAAAGAACTCGCCAAGATTTATTAATAGGTATAGATTAAAACAATTTAGCTACAGTACCTCCCAGTTTTCGAAAAGAAAAATCTTGTTTTAAAAAAAGGTTTGCCTTTCAAAGTTTTTAACATCCCAAATTTTCAATTTGGAATGTTATACATAGGTCATCATATGCATATCATATTTTATTTGCATCTCGTTTGTGATCCTAGAAATCCTAAGCAACTCAAGGACCCACGGAGAGAGTTGGGGATTTCAATATTTTCATATTTGATTTTTCTCAAATTTGAAAAGAGGATCACTTTGGTTTTAATATTCTTCTCTCCGAAATATTTCCAATATAAAAATACAAAGAGAGGAGATAAAAGGACTTCTCCAAAATAAAAGAAATATTGGAGGAAAATGTTAAAATCAAATAATAATCTTATTTGGGATTTTATCGCTATTTTATTTAAATTAGAAAAATTATGCATTTTTCAAAATTGCATTTTTAGGCCAGAAAAATGTTCACTTTGTTCTAAATATTTTATTTTGACGATTAAAATTGTTTTCGGCATTTTTAGAATTTTTTTATATTTTTTTTAGGATTTTCTTCAGCGGAATTGTTGAAAAAAACATTTTGCCAGACTGGGCCAACGGCCCAGCCGAGTGGGCCGAAACCCAACGCCGCCAATCGCCTACGTCGTCGTGGTCGGCACGGACTCCGAGGAGTCCGGCGCTCCGCCGCCCAACTTCGCCCCCAAGTCGGAGCCCCCCGAGGCTATTTAAGCCCCCCCCCCCGCTGCCTCTCATCACCACCACAACCACCGCTTCCCACCGCAACCGCAAGCAGTAGCAGCAGCCGCCGCCTGCCGCGTTCGCCGCCGACCGCCGCACCTCCGCGGTCCCTCGCTGTCGCCGCAACGCCTCGCCCCACCCCGCCACAGCCTCGCCGGAGCCGCCGCTCGCCGCCATTTACCCGTCGTCGCGATTCGGTAAAGAAAACCGCCGCTGGTTCTATTTTTCGGCTTAGACCTAGTTTGGGGTTTTTTAGTAGAGCGGTTTTTTTTGGTTTTTCCGGTTTTGTCAGTTATCGAGCGTTCGCCCGAACGTCCCTGTTGGTGAACATGTTAGTTCTTTCGTCTCTGCTAACGAACGTTCGTTCGTTAGTCTTTTCTTCTTATTTTATTTTCGGCTAGGGACCTATCCGCGAATACTTTTATCGCAGATTAGCCCCTGATCTCCGAACCTTTGCAACTTTTCAACCGTTCATCAAAATCCAGTGAAACCAACGCCAAAATCTTCGTCTCGAAGCCCTCTTTCCAGTTAGTCAACTTGAACATGGTTTTGATAATTTTGAATTTGGTTTCAAGCAGATTTGAATTCGATGTTCTTTCGATCGTAGTTTCAGTTTCGTAGCTCTGATTTGATTGATTGTTTTACAAATTGAAGCTCTTCAGTTGAACTTTCAGTTGGGATCTCTTTTTATATGAGTTTTACCCTTGCATCTATTCTTGATTGCTTGTGTGTGCTATTGTTTGTTTACGATGGAGTTTTCAGAGTGCGAAGCGTGCTACTATGAGTCTCTAGGGTTTGACCGTCAGTAAGGCAAAGTAACACTTTGATCATACTTCTTCATTACCCAGCTTTTATGCATTAGTTTCAAATCCTCAAACATTGCATGAGTAGGATCTCTTAACATATGGGTATTGGGAAGTAGATGATGAGGTAGAACCTATTGCCTTTTTTACCAAACCCTGGGAGTTACTTCTACGTTATGCTTATACTGCTATGCTATGCTCGTAGACGTGGATTGGTTGAGTGTATCCATGAAAGATGTGAGAGTTTTTAATTAACGGTTAACTTAAGGTGGCTACTTAAATACACATCTGGGTGGATTGGTTGCGGGCACCTAGAGAATCCAGTGTTGTCCTAGGATATCCCAGAGTACCCGTGTGATCATCCTATGGTTCACCACCTAGGCTCAAAGGGATCATAAGATTATTCATGCTAGAAACTTCCATGTGCAGCCACAAGCCAATATGGGCTCTGGCATGGTTGAGTATGTTGTGTGACCTCTTTCAATGGTAGGCTAGCAGATGTAGGGGAAAGTAGGTGTAACTGTCTACCCAGAGTAAAGAGTAAATGCTTCTCAAAGACTGTGTCTCAGTCATCCGTTTCTCAAACAACATGTAGTGCGAGAAATCCAACGGAGGAGATCAAGTCTTGTTGGGAAACGTGCGCAAACCTCTGCAGAGTGTACAAACTAATCATGGTTAGCCGTGTCCCCGGTTATGGACATCTTGAGTATCTGGTTCTTGAATTGTCACGTTGATATCATCACTCTAAATTAATTTGTTGGGTCATTAATACTGCTTAATTGGGATTGAGTTGGAGGAACCTTCTCAATGTTTATCAACTACCATGATAGTTAAAAAAATATTCCTTCGTTGTAGGGAAAACTTGGTTTTTCGCAAAAACATATTAACCTTAGATCCTCCACCAGTCATATATGCATGTAGTGATAGCATTTACCTGTCATTGCTCTACTTTGTTATCTTCCCAGCATATTCCATATGCTGACCCATTTTCGGGCTGCAATGTATTGTTGCAGACTTCTCAAACAAAGAGTAAGGTGCGCTAGGTCGTTGTCGTGCACTCAGCTATGCCGTTGGAGTTGATGGACTCACTTTATCTTCCAAGCCTTCCGTTGTTATCGTATTTAGATGGCCTTAAGCCATATTATTGTAATAAGTACTCTTTTATGAGTTATTCGATGTAATAAGTGTGTGATTGCAACTCTAATATAAATCCTTTGAGTACTGCGTGTGTCAGCATTACCGATCCATGGATGACACTTATGCACAGAGATTTGACCGTTTGAGGTCGCATCGCTACAAGATGGTATCAGAGCACACGCTAATTGTAGGACGTGACCACTAAGATAAGCCATAGGTCACTGTCGGTGTCAAAACCAGCGGATCTTGGGTAGGGGGTCCCGAACTGTGCGTCTAAGCCGGATGGTAATAGGAGGCAAGGAACACAATGTTTTACCCAGGTTCGGGCCCTCTTGATGGAGGTAAAACTCTACGTCCTTCTTGATTTATTCTTGATGATATGAGTATTACAAGAGTTGATCTACCACGAGATCGGAGAGGCTAAACCCTAGAAGCTAGCCTATGCTATGATTGTATGTTGTCCTATGGACTAAAACCCTCCGGTTTATATAGACAGAGGGGCTAGGGTTACACAAGGTCGGTTACAGAGGAGGAGATATACATATCCGTATTGCCTAGCTTGCCTTCCACGCCAAGTAGAGTCCTATCCGGACACGAGACGCAGTCTTCAATCTTGTATCTTCATAGTCCAACAGTTCGGCCAAAGGATATAGTCCGGCTGTCCAGAGACCCCCTTATCCAGGACTCCCTCAGTAGCCCCTGAACCAGGCTTCAATGACGATGAGTCCGGCGCGCAGTGTTGTCTTCGGCATTGCAAGGCAGGTTCCTCCTCCGAATACACCACAGAAGAATTTGAATACAAGGATAGTGTCCAACCCTGCAAAATAAGTTCCACATACCACCGTAGAGAGAATAATATTTCCACAAATCTAATCTGCTGACACATTTTGGCAACATGACATTATGCCTTGGCCCGGTGATTATTCGAATCGTTTCCTTTAACTAGCCCCGCACATAACGCGAGGCAGTTTCTTAACACATCTTGTCAAAGCAGAGATCGTGTCCCCCTTATTACGGGATTCTCATCAATACGGGCGTGGGTAACCCAACCACGCCTAGGACTCCTAGATTTTAGGCAAGTCCTAAATGGCCATGAGGAGGACACTTGATATTCACCCTCTTTATAAAGGGTCAAGGCTTTTACTTTTTTCCTCCCGTGCTCAATCGAACCCTCCCCCGCCTCGAGTTCTAACACTCAAAGCCTAGGTCAGGTGCTTCGGATCTTCAATCATGTCCGGATCCAGCCTCCAGGGCCGGTGGGTGCCCTCCTCCGTCATGGAAAAGGATATCAAGAAGTTGAGGGAGGCAAGATACCTGACCGCCGAAGTCTCACATTGGCTGCCCGCCCGAGGGCAGGTCGTACCTACTCCTGAACCCAATGAAGACGTCATGTTCATCTCCCACTTCCTCCGAGGACTAGGCCTCACTCTGGATCCCTTCGTTAGGGGCTTGATGTTCTATTACGGGCTTGATTTCCATGATCTATCCCCGGATTCCTTTCTCCACATCTCGGCATTTATTGTCGTATGTGAGGCCTTCCTCCGCATTACCCCTCACTTCGGCCTGTGGCTCAAGACCTTTGATGTGAAGCTGAAGACAGTCGAGGGGTAGTATGCAGCATGCAGGGGCGCATTAATAAGCAAGATTGCTGGAGCTCCATGGCCAAAAGGTTCCTTTCCAGAGGTGTCCGAATTATGGCAACGGGAGTGGTTCTACATCACCGCTCCCAGAAGCGCCAAGTGGGTAGCTTCCCCCACCTTTCGCTCGGGCCCTCCACCACAACTGATGTCATGGATCAGTAGGGGGCTGAGCTGGGGTCTAGCCTAGGATGTGCCCATACTACAGAGCCGCATCCGGGATCTCTTCAAGGAAGATTTTAGTTTGGTTATGGTAGTGCAAGTCATGCTGGTTCGTCAAGTCCAGCCTTGCAAACGCCGGCCCCTCCGTTTATGGGAATTCAACCCAGAAGGACTGCGCGCTATTCAGAATTTCTTCGGCCTGATGCACGAAGAGATGTACAAGTCATTTTTCAGACCCCAAATAGAGTGTCCGGACACCTCTGAGGACATGGGCCTGAGCAGCAACCGCACCGCGGCCCAAGTAAGTAAACCTCTAGCCGAACACACTATCTTTCTTTTATCATGATATCATTCTGAAGGATCGCTCTTTGACCAGGACTGGATAACAAAGGCGAAGATGATCCGGTGTTCGGCTCCCCTTCCCGAAGGCTTGGACAATCCGGTGCTGGAAAAGATGCTCGAGCCAGCACCTTGCCCGGTGCCCTCAAAGGAAGATGAAGGGGGGAATAGAGAGGGCCAAAGCGGGCCCCACCGCTACATGTTCCAATCGAGGGAACGAGCGCCTCCGTGAGGGAGGATAACCAACGGAAGGAATCTGACATTCCCTCGCCCCGGGGGAGGAAGAGGACTACCTCTGATGACCCGGAAACCAAGGTTTCCAAACGGGAGAAGAAAACTCCAACAGAGGGTCCCGTCCCGGAGGGTGCTCTTGCCGCACAAAGTTCGTGCGGGGATCAGCCCTCTAACGAGCTGTAAGTAATCAAAAAGTACTTAATAGTGAAGATATTCTACCTTACTTCTGAGGAAGATAACCGAATCATCTATGTTGCAGTTCGGATCTGAGCCCTTCTCAGCAGAGCTCGTCTTCGGGGGATCTTCTTCTGGAGATGATGGAGAGCGAAACGCCTCCCCCGGACTCCCCGGCTCAAGAAGCGGGCAACCTTGAAGTGTCATCACAAAGAGTTTCTCCAGATCCGACCAGAAGGTAACCCCCTGGTCACCCGAAGCCCTCAGTATCCGGCTCTTGAAGAGAGCAACCAAAAGAATCCAGCACCGTCTGGTATGCGGTCGGACGCACTGAGGGATTTGCTAGGGCGATCCTCTATCTCAGAAGAGCACCGTACATTGATGGGTACGGTGATTGAAAGGACTTCATCCATCGAAAGCGGGTTGCATGAAGCCTTTATGAGTCTACTGACGGGCTTTGAGGTACGTGAAATGATATGCATCCGCACATATTTAGGTGTGCCCTGTGTAGATAGTAGCCCCTGAGACTCTGGTTGTCGCCGAAAACGGCGGCGAATAGAGGATCGTAGTCCTAGGAAATAACCAGACTGCCGTTATGTGCAGGTGTCTAAAGCTCCAGTGGCTAGCCGGACTGATGGGGTTGCCGAACTAAAGCGGCAACTGGATGCGGCGGATGCCGACATTGAGCTTGTTAACAAGCGGCTTGACGAGGCCCAGGGTAGGTGATATTTATAGTGGATGTCACATAGTAAGAGCAGCATGATGTCAGTATCTTTAATATGTTGTGACTGCAGATGGAGCTGCCGCCGTGGAGGCCCTGCGGGCGGAGCTTGCTCGAGCCAAGGAGCAAGCAAGAAGTAGTAATGTGCCCGCTTTGAAGGCGGCTGAAGAGTTGAGAGTTGAGAAGGCCGCGCATAGCGAGAGCAAAGAGAAAATGGCCAAAATGGTTGTGAAGTTAAAAGACACTGCCGACAGCTGCCAGTTTTTTGAAGAAGAAAGCCGGGCGAAGGCTACGGACCTCGAAAAGGCCACAATGGCGATCAAAGACACCTGCTCTACAATGAGAGCAAAGAAGGAGGAACTGCGTGAAGCCGAGGATATTGAGGCTGGGAAGCCCTTTATGCTGCGGAGGAAGTTCGGCGATCCGCGGTATGCCCCTATGGATTGGCTGTGGAGTTCGGCCGACACATATCTAGACTTAGCGGCGAGCGCTGTCGATGCGGCCGAATACTTCCGAGATCAAACAGATCATGAAGTGGACAAGCTATTCTGGTCGCAATTCAACGTTCCAGAGCGTTCGCTTCCATTGACTGATCAGCTTGCCGAATGGGCCGAACTCAATAGATTGTCTGGACTCGCCATGAGGTCTGTCGTGGATCATCTGTGGCCAGAAAGGCCGAAGCCGAACATCTATTTTAGCTTGGTGCAGTAGTTCCTTGGTGCGGTGCCACGCATCAATGCGATGAAGAGGTCGGCGTGCATAGAAGGCTCGTAGATGGCCCTTGCCCGTGTCAAAACATACTGGGCGGAGATGGATGCCACCACTGTCGCAGCTCAGGGTTCGGCCATAGGCCGAGTGGCTGCCGAGCACTATTTTGAAGAAGTTCTTGTGGGCGCTCGTACGATAGAGGCCCAATGCTCGAAGAATGTTATGTTTGAATGACATGTATTCCCATTGTAACAACAACGTTTTATTGAATTTATCAAGGCTGTATTTATACTTTTGCCCGAAAGTATTGTGATGCCTCATGTGCGGCCGTTTATGTATACATGTATATAACCTGAAAGATTGCAGTCGTCGGCTTCAGCCCCCACGCATACAATGCGGGGGTGCTCGTAGAAGACACGTATTCACACTTAATCCAACGTCTTGGTCCTAATAAGGAGGTGATAGCGCAGTGAACTAGGCAACCGGACTATAATGCTTTAACACTTTCACCTAGCCATAGGAGTTTGACAGTGGGGCTACTATATAGCCCCTGGTGGCTCCGCACTCGTCCGGATTCGGGGTGCGTACATGCCTGGCCGGGAAACGGCCCTTCGTTAATGCGGAGGAATACCGAAGATTCCAATAGGTCATCGAGTAGTTGACCAGTCTCACGCTATATCATGACAGTCAGTTTTCGGCTTTCTCTACTGACATGCTAGTCCGGATGAACCAGGGCACAATCGCAGTAGTTCTCCTGGTGCCGCCTTAGCCGATAGAGCGGAATGTAAGGCAGCAAAACACAGGAGGCGGGCAAACCCAACATTTGACCTAAGACATGATTCGGAGCTGATGCATATAAGGCCAAACTCGCGACGCCGAACACTCCCTAAGGTATTCGGTCTTTATGGTGTAAACCGGGCCTAAACAGTGCCCTTTGTAAGAAGCCCCTGGTGTCCAGGTACGTGCATTATTCTGATGTGGCCACATGCCAAGACGTCAGCATCCTTCTCAATTGTACTGAGAATCCGAGGGATGTGTATCAACAAGAGACAGTAAAAAAGGTTGACGCAGGGTCTTAATCTCAAAAGAATCCTTGGAACGGGTCCCTGCTGCATGTCTGTGGCTGTGTCTCCGTTGTGCCGTATCCTGGACGGGTGTAGCACGATGGTCATCTGTAAAAGAGAGGAACTTAGGTGAAAAGTTGTCGTGCAAAAAGGTAGGTTTAAAGAAACCATGTACAATTCAAGATGAGTAAAAATTGCCACTTGTCTACGCACGTTGAGCCCCTTCTATTTGTAATAGGGGTGTGGCCATCAAACCTGTATGAATTACGTATAGCTGCGCCGGACTCGTCTAACCGTGTCCATGGTCTTGACGACCTATCGAATGCTTTAGTTGGTGAGGCTGTTTTAGTGTGCGGCTGCCAAGACAGCCGCACTCTCTTCGGCGCGCAGGGATCGCTCAATATTTCCATTTATTGTAATGATGCCACGTGGACCGGGCATCTTAAGAGTGAGGGAAGCATAGTGCGGTATTGCATTAAAGCGAGCGAAAGGTTCGCGTCCAAGTAGTGCTTGATAGCCACTTTTGAACGGAGCAATGTGGAAGGTTAAATTTTCGCTATGGAAGTTATCGGGGAAGCCGAATATAACCTCTAGGAGCAGGGAGCCCATGCAATTAACCCTTGGGCCTGGCGTTACTCCTTTAAAGGTTGTATTGTTGTGATAAATTGTCGTTGGATCTATCCCCATTTTGCGGACTGTGTCCTGATATATCAGGTTGAGACTGCTGCCACCGTCCATCAGGACTCATGTGAAGTGGTATCCGTCAATTATTGGATCTAATACCAAGGCAGCCCATCCTGCGCGCCAGATACTTGCCGAGTAATCCTGATGGTCGAAGGTGATCGGTTGAGACGGCCAGTGGCAGAACTCTGCGGTGATAGGCCCTTGGGCATATTTATCTGGGAGTGCCGCTTTTTTCTCCCCTTTATCATGTGTAACACATTTACTATTTTGACTTCTGGTGGAAATTTCTTCTGTTCCCCGGTGCTTTGCTGGCGAGGCTCATCCTCGTCTTCGCTTGGTGTATCCTGCCCCTTATGTTCGGCGTTGAGCTTGTCGGACTGCTTGAAGACCCAACATTCTCTGTGGGTATGATTTGCAGGTTTATCGGGGGTGCTATGGATCTGACATATTTGGTCCAGAATTTTGTTTAGGTTGGACAGTTCATCTCTGGCGCCTTTAGAGGGCGGCTTTTGCTGACCTGTCTAAGAGCTTCTGAATCCGACGTTTACCGCCATGCTCTCCGGGCTATCTTCTTTATTCCTGCGCTTATTCTTGTTGCATCATGATTTCCCGTTTCCATCCCTGACTTCGGATGTACTTGGGTCGCTGGTGCTGCATCGGGCTAACCTGTTGTCCTCGCCTGCGCAAAAACGGGTCATGAGGCTTGTTAATGCTGCCATTGTTCTCGGCTTTTTCTTGACCGAGGTGTCTGGCAAGCCATTCGTCTCGAACGCTATGATTGAAGGCTGCTAAGGCTTCGGCGTCCGGACAATCAACTATTTGGTTCTTTTTAGTGAGGAACTTGTTCCAAAGTTTTCGGGCTGACTCACCGGGCTGTTGAGTTATATGACTTAAATCATCTGCATCCGGTGGTCGGACATATGTCCCTTGAAAATTTGCCCGAAAGGCGTCTTCGAGCTCTTCCCAGCTTCCGATGGAGTTTTCGGGGAGGCTTTTAAGCCAGTGGCAAGCTGGCCCTTTGAGCTTGAGGGGTAAGTACTTGATGGCGTGGATATCATCTCCTCAAGCCATATGGATATGGAGGATGTAGTCCTCAATCCAGACCCCGGGGTCTGTTGTTCCGTCGTACGCCTCTATGTTTACGGGTTTGAATCCGTCTACAAATTCATGATCCAGCACCTCGTCGGTGAAACATAGAGGGTGTGCGGCACCCCTATATTTGGGTGTACCGTGGTATTCGGATGTTGTTTGTGTTGCATTGTATGTTGGAGCGCTCCTGCGTGGTCCATAAATGGATTTGGTTGCGCCGTCCTTTTGATGCGAGCCCTTACGCGGATCGCGTACTGGTTTATGTGCGGCATCGATTGCCTTGGCTATGAGGTCGTCTATCCGACCGGATGGATGTTTTATTTTTTAATTGTGGAGGATCTAAGGCCTCCTCATCAAATTCAGGTAGAAACTTTCGCTTCAGATAGCTCTTGGTGTGGCGATTACTGCCGTATTTCGCTGCAGTGTTGAGTACTTCACTCCATTTGATTTTGAGTGTGTCTTGTGCAGCCTTGAGCCTTTGCTTCTGTTTTCTCAGACTCCTCGCCGTGGCAACAAGCCTTTGGTGGGCATTATGTTGCTCCTAGCGCCTGTCCGGTGTGATGTCGTCCGGACTGTTATCTTCGACGGGGTTGGGTTGTTCGGCTTGATTTTCCGTGTTGCCGTGGTCGGGCAATGGTTCACCCTACTCTAATGCTGGGTCTATGTGATCGTTATTTCTGCCGAGGCGGGATTTGGAGTGGCGTTTACGCCACCGCTTTGACTGCTGCTCGAGGGAACCACCCTTCACCACGTCCTTCCGTTCCTCGTCATTATTTTCTTTGGGTGTGTCCACCATGTATACGTCATGTGATGAAGTGGACGTCTAGTGCCCTATGGGAAGTGGTTCCTCTTCGCCTCCCGCATCGTCGTCCATACCATCGATGTCTTCGGAGTCGAAGTCGAGCATGTCGGTTAAGTCATCGACAGTGGCTACTAAGTGGGTGGTGGGTGGGCGGCGAATTTCTTCGTCATCCGCATCCCAATCCTGCCGGATGTAGCTCGGCCAGGACTCTCCTGACAAGGAGAGAGACCTTAATGAGTTCAGTATGTCGCCAAAGGGCGAGTGCTGAAAAATATCTGTGGAGGTAAACTCCATGATCGGCGCCCAATCGGATTCGATGGGCGTAGGCGGTTCAGAGCCCGTGGCCAGAGAAGGATCCGGCAGTTTGGCAACGCGGCTCTCGTGCAGGGTAAGGTCGATATTCGGCTCGATCGCTACTGAGGATATGGCCTCCGTGACGGGGTTTATCCACCCGTCCATGGATGGCGCAACTGGCTCCGAATTGAGGCTCGAAGCGGCTGCCGGTGCGATCTCCTGAATACGGTCCGATGGTAGAGGTAAATCGTACTCATCGTGACCGCATGGCGCACAAGGTAGGGGCTCGAATTTGTTGAAGATCAAGTCTCCGCAGATATCGTCCGTGTAATTTAAGCTTCCAAACCTGACCTGGTGGCCCGGGGCGTAACTTTCGATCTGCTCCAGATGGCCAAGCGAGTTGGCCCGCAGTGCGAAGCCGCCGAACACAAAGATCTGTCCGGGGAGAATAGTCTCACCCTGGACTGCATTTTTATCGATGATCGTAGGAGCCATCAAGCCTAATGGTGACAACACAGAGGAACTCTCAATGAAAGCACCAATGTCGATGTCAAAACCGGCGGATCTCGGGTAGGGGGTCCCGAACTGTGCGTCTAAGGCGGATGGTAATAGGAGGTAGGGAACACGATGTTTTACCCAGGTTCGAGCCCTCTTGATGGAGGTAAAACCCTACGTCCTGCTTGATATATTCTTGATGATATGAGTATTACAAGAGTTGATCTACCACGAGATCGGAGAGGCTAATCCCTAGAAGCTAGCCTATGGTATGATTGTATGTTGTCCTACGGACTAAAATCCTCCGGTTTATATAGACACCGAAGGGGGCTAGGGTTACACAAGGTCGGTTACAAAGGAGGAGATATAAATATCCGTATTGCCTAGCTTGCCTTCCACGCCAAGTAGAGTCCTATCTAGACACGAGACGAAGTCTTCAATCTTGTATCTTCATAGTCCAACAGTCCGGCCAAAGGATATCGTCTGGCTGTCCGGAGACCCCCTTATCCAGGACTCCCTCAGTCACTCTTCTCTACTCATTTCTGACTCCTCTCCATTTTCCACTCTATAGATGGTGGACCCAAGGAACAAGTCAGCACAACCGGATGAAGACACACCTTTTGGACGAAACTTGAAGGAAGTCACTAGGTACCCGAACATCGGAATACCAAGCTTCACAGGGACCTACACCGCCACTTTACCAGAAGAGGAGCGTTGGATGATTCGAGTTCATGTTCCAGGAAGGACGTTCACGCCAGTTACTGAGCCCATAGAGTTTTCCTTTGATGCACCAACCTGGAGTCTAGGAAAGAGCATGGCAGCCCACATCGCCATGGGACGCTGCTACCTCTTGAGCACTGCGTTGGATTTCCCCGAAGAGGAGAGGATGATGCAGCAAAGTAGCATAAGTATTTCCCTCAGTTTTTGAGAACCAAGGTATCAATCCAGTAGGAGGCTACGCGCGAGTCCCTCGTACCTACACAAAAACAATAGCTCAACGCAACCAACGCGCTTAGGGGTTGTCAATCCCTTCACGGTCACTTATGAAAGTGAGATCTGATAGAGATAATAAATAATATTTTTGGTATTTTTGGTATATAGATGCAAAGTAAAAAGTAAAAGGCAAAGTAAAAAGCAAAGCAATAATAAAGAGATGGAGATTGATATGATGAGAAAGAGACCCGGGGGCCATAGGTTTCACTAGTGGCTTCTCTCAAGAGCATAAGTATTCTACGGTGGATGAACAAATTACTGTTGAGCAATTGATAGAATTGAGCATAGTTATGAGAATATCTATGTATGATCATGTATATAGGCATCACGTCCGAGACAAGTAGACTGACTCCTGCCTGCATCTACTACTATTACTCCACTCATCGACCGCTATCCAGCGTGCATCTAGAGTATTAAGTTAAAAACAGAGTAACGCCTTAAGCAAGATGACATGATGTAGAGGGATAGTTTCATGCAATATGATTAAAACCCCATCTTGTTATCCTCGATGGAAACAATACAATACGTGCCTTGCTTCCCCTTCTGTCACTGGGAAAGGACACCGCAAGATTGAACCCAAAGCTAAGCACTTCTCCCATGGCAAGAACAACCAATCTAGTAGGACAAACCAAACTGATAATTCGAAGAGACTTGCAAAGATAACCAATCATACATAAAAGAATTCAGAGAAGATTCAAATATTATTCATAGATAGACTGGATCATAAACCCACAATTCATCGGTCTCAACAAACACACCGCAAAAAGAAGATTACATCAAATAGATCTCCACGAGAGAGGGGGAGAACATTATATTGAGATCCAAAAAGAGAGAAGAAGCCATCTAGCTACTAACTATGGACCCGTAGGTCTGAAGTAAACTACTCACACTTCATCGGAGAGGCTTGGATGATGATGTAGAAGCCCTCCGTGATCGATGCCCCCTCTGGCGGAGCTCCGGAATAGGCCCCAAGATTGGATCTCATGGATATAGAAAGTTGCGGCGGTGGAATTAGGTTTTTGGCTCCGTATCTGATCGTTTGGGGATATGTGGATATATATGGGAGGAAGAAGTACATTGGTGGAGCTTCGAGGGGGCCACGAGGCATGCGCGCACCCCAGGGGGGTGGCGCCCTCCACCCTCGTGACCGCCTCGTGGCATTCTTGACGGAGGGTCCAAGTCTCCTGGGTCTTATCTGATGAGAAAATCACGTTTCCGAAGGTTTCATTACATTTGGACTCCGTTTGATATTCCTTTTCTTCGAAAGCCTAAAACAGGCAAAAAAAGCAATTTTGGGCTGGGCCTCCGGTTAATAGGTTAGTCCCAAAAATAATATAAAAGTGGATAATAAAGCCCAATAATGTCCAAAACAGTAGATAATATAGCATGGAGCAATCAAGAATTATAGATACGTTGGAGACGTATCAAGCATCCCCAAGCTTAATTCCTGCTCGTCCTCGAGTAGGTAAATGATAAAAACAGAATTTTTGATGCGAAGTGCTACTTGGCATAATTTGAATGTAAGTCTTCTTAATTGTGGTATGAATATTCAGATCCAAAAAGATTCAAGACAAAAGTTTGTGTTGACATAAGAACAATAATACTTCAAGCATACGAACAAAGCAATTATGTCTTCTCAGAATAACATGACCAAAGAAAGCTATCCCTACAAAATCATATAGTCTGGCTATGCTCTATCTTCACCACACAAAGTATTTAAATCATGCACAACCCCGATGACAAGCCAAGAAATTGTTTCATACTTTTGACATTTTCAAAACTTTTTCGATCTTCACACAATACATGAGTGTGAGCCATGGATATAGCACTATATGAGGAATAGAATGGTGGTTGTGGAGAAGACAAAAAGAGGGGAAGATAGTCTCACATCAACTAGGTGTATCAACGAGCTATGGAGATGCCCATCAATAGATATCAATGTGAGTGAGTAGGGATTGCCATGTAATGGATGCACTAGAGCTATAAGTATATGAAAGCTCAACAAGAGAAACTAAGTGGGTGTGCATCCAACTCGCTTGCTCAAGAAGACCTAGGGCATTTTTAGGAAGCCCATCATTGGAATATACAAGCCAAGT
This sequence comes from Triticum aestivum, assembly GCF_018294505.1. Taxonomy (NCBI): domain Eukaryota; kingdom Viridiplantae; phylum Streptophyta; class Magnoliopsida; order Poales; family Poaceae; genus Triticum; species Triticum aestivum. The sequence continues at coordinate 337,221,012 of NC_057806.1, forward strand.
TCTATAATGAAAAATTCCCACTAGTATATGAAAGTGACAGAATGAGAGACTCTCTATCATGAAGATCATGGTGCTACTTTGAAGCACAAGTGTGGTAAAAGGATAGTAACATTGTCCCTTCTCTCTTTTTATCTTTTTTTGTTTGGGCCTTCTCTTTTTTTATGGCCTCTTTTTTTCGTTCGGAGTCTCATCCCGACTTGTGGGGGAGTCATAGTCTCCATCATCCTTTCCTCACTTTGTACAATGCTCTAAAAATGATGATCATCAAACTTTTTATTTTTCTTACAACTCAACAATTACAACTCAATACTTAGAACAAAATATGACTCTATATGAATGCCTCTGTCGGTGTACCGGGATATGCAATGAATCAAGAGTGACATGTATGAAAGAATTATGAACGGTGGCTTTGCCACAAATACGATGTCAACTTCATGATCATTCTAGCAATATGACAATGATGGAGCGTGTCATAATGAACGGAACGGTGGAAAGTTGCATGGCAATATATCTCGGAATGGCTATGGAAATGCCATGATAGGTAGGTATGGTGGCTGTTTTGAGGAAGGTATTTGGTGGGTGTATGATACCGGCGAAAAGTGCGCGGTATTAGAGAGGCTAGCAATGGTGGAAGGAAGGAAAGTGCGTATAATCCATGGACTCAACATTAGTCATAAAGAACTCATATACTTGTTGCAAAAATCTAGAAGTTATCAAAGCAAAGTATTACGCGCATGCTCCTAGGGGGATAGATTGGTTGGAAAAGACCATCGCTCGTCCCTGACCGCCACTCATAAGGAAGACAATCAATAAATAAATCATGCTCCGACTTCATCACATAATGGTTCACCATACGTGCATGCTACGGGAATCACAAACTTTAACACAAGAATTTCTCAAATTCACAACTACTCAGCTAGCATGACTCTAATATCACCATCCTCATGTCTCAAAACAATTATCAAGCATCAATTTTTTTCTTAGTATTCAACGCTCTCAAAAGAAAGTTTTACAAATCTTGAATACCAAGCATATTATTATTAAGCAAATTACCATGCTATTAAGACTCTCAAAATAATCTTAGTGAAGCATGAGATATCAATAGTTACTATAAAACAAATCCACCACCGTGATCTAAAATATATAAGTGAAGCGCTAGAGCAAAGCTATAAAACTCAAAATATATAAGTGAAGCACTAGAGTAAAACTATAGAGCTCAAAAGATATAAGTGAAGCACATAGAGTATTCTATAAAATTCAAAATTATGTATGGCTCTCTCAAAAGGTGTGTACAGCAAGGATGATTGTGGTAAACTAACAAGCAAATACTCAAATTATAAAAGACGCTCCAAGCAAAACACATATCATGTGGTGAATAAAAATATAGCTCCAAGTAAAGTTACCGATAGAAGTAGACGAAAGAGGGGATGCCTTCCGGGGCATCCCCAAGCTTTGGCTTTTAGGTGTCCTTAGATTATCTTGGGGGTGCCATGGGCATCCCCAAGCTTAGGCTCTTGCCACTCCTTGTTCTATAATCCATCAAATCTTTACCCAAAACTTGAAAACTTCACAACACAAAACTTAAAGTAGAAAACTCGTGAGCTCTGTTAGCGAAAGAGAACAAAAGACCACTTCAAGGTACTGTAATGAACTCATTCTTTATTTATATGGGTGTTAAACCTACTGTATTCCAACTTCTCTATGGATTATAAACTATTTTACTAGCCATAGATTCATCAAAATAAGCAAACAACACACGAAAAACAGAATCTGTCAAAAACAGAACAGTCTGTAGTAATCTGTAGCTAGCGCAAGATCTGGAACCCCAAAAATTCTAAAATAAATTGATGGAAGTGAGGAATTTATCTATTTATAATCTGAAAAATAATTAACTAAATAGCACTTTCCAAATAAAAATGACAGCAGTTCTCATGAGCGCTAAAGTTTCTGTTTTTTACAGCAAGTTCAACAAGGCTTTCCCCAAGTCTTCCCAACGGTTCTACTTGGCACAAACACTAATTAAACACAAAAAACACAACCAAAAGAGAGGCTAAATAATTTATTTATTACTAAACAGGAACAAAAATCAAGGAATAAAATAAAATTGGGTTGCCTCCCAACAAGCGCTATTGTTTAACGCCCCTACCTAGGCATAACAAGCAAGAATAGATCTAGGTATTGCCATCTTTGGTAGGCAATCCTTAAGTGGCTCTCATGATAGATTCATATGGTAATCTTATTTTATTTCTAGGGAATTGTTCCATTCCCTTTTTTAATGGAAATTGAAATCTAATATTCCCTTCCTTCATATCAATAATTGCACCAACCATTCTAAGGAAAGGTGTACCGAGAATAATAGGGCAAGAAGGATTGCAATCTATATCAAGAACGATAAAATCTAAGGGAACATAATTCCTATTTGCAAAAATAAGAACATCATTAATTCTTCCCATAGGCTTCTTAATAGTGGAATCCGCAAGATGCAAGTTTAGAGAGCAATCATCAAAATTACGGAAATCTAGCAAATCACACAAAGTTTTGGGAATAGTAGAGACACTAGCACCCAAATCACACAAAGAATAAAACTCATGATCTTCAATTTTAATTTTAATAGTAGGTTCCCACTCATCATAAAGTTTTCTAGGGATAGAAACTTCCAATTCAAGTTTTTCTTCATAAGATTGCATCAAGGCATCAACGATATGTTTAGTAAACGCTTTATTTTGACTATAAGCGTGAGGAGAATTTAGCACGGATTGCAACAAGGAAATACAATCAATCAAAGAGCAATTTTCATAGTTAAATTCCTTGAAATCCATAATAGTGGGTTTAGGAACATTTAGGGTTTTAATTTTTTCAATCCCACTTTTATCAAATTTAGCATCAAGATCAAAAGATTCAGAATTCTTAGAACGCCTTCTAGGTAAAGGTGGATCATATTCAGTCCCATCATTATCAAGATTCATATTGCAAAACAAAGATTTAATAGGGGACACATCAATAACTTTTAGATCTTCATCATTATTTTCATAGGAACTAGAAGAACACGCTTTTATAAAGTCATCTTTCTTAGCACGCATCCTAGCGGTTCTTTCTTTGCACTCGTCAATGGAAATTCTCATGGATTTGAGAGACTCATTGATATCATGCTTGGGTGGAATAGATCTAAGTTTCAAAGAATCAACATCAAGAGCAATTCTATCAATGTTCCTAGCCAAATCACCAATCTTAAGCAATTTTTCTTCAATCATAGCATTAAAATTCTTTTGAGAAGAAACAAATTCTTTAATATTAGATTCAAAATCAGAGGGCATCTTATTATAATTTCCATAAGAATTGTTGTAGGAATTACCACAATTATTAGAGGGATTACTAGGATAAGGCCTAGGATTGAAATTTCCTCTATACGCGTTGTTACCAAAATTGTTCCTACCAACAAAATTCACATCCATAGATTAATTATTATCCTCAATCAAAGTAGACAAGGGCACATCATTAGGATCAGAAGAAACACTCTTATTAGCAAATAATTTCATAAGTTCATCCATCTTTCCACTCAAAACATTAATTTCTTCTATCGCATGCACCTTTATATTAGTAGATCTTTCAGTATGCCATTGAGAATAATTAACCATAATATTATCTAGGAGTTTAGTAGCTTCTCCTAAAGTGATTTCCATAAAAGTGCCTCCTGCGGCCGAATCTAAAAGATTTCTAGAAGCAAAATTCAATCCGGCATAAAATTTTTGTATAATCATCCACAAATTTAAACCATGAGTAGGGCAATTACATATCATTAATTTCATTCTCTCCCAAGCTTGTGCAACATGTTCATGATAAAGTTGTTTAAAATTCATAATATCATTTCTAAGAGAGATGATCTTAGCGGGAGGAAAATACTTAGAGATATAAGCATCTTTGCACTTGTTCCATGAATCAATACTATTTTTAGGCAAAGATGACAACCAAGCTTTAGCACGATCTCTAAGAGAAAAAGGAAATAGCTTCAATTTGGCAATATCATTATCAACATCTTTCTTCTTTTGCATGTCACACAAATCAACGAAGCTATTAAGATGGGTAGCGGCATCTCCACTACGAAGGCCGGAGAACGGATCTTTCATGACAAGATTCAGCAAAGCAGCATTAATTTCACAAGATTCAACATCAGTAAGAGGAGCAATCGGAGTGCTAAGGAAATCATTATTGTTGGTATTGGTGAAGTCACACAATTTAGTATTATCTTGATCCATCGCGACAGGCAAGCAAACTAACACACAAGCAAACAAAAAAGGCAAACGGGCAAAAAGAGGCAAATAGAGAAAGAGAGGGAGGATAGAGAGAGAGGACGAATAAAACGGTAAGGGTGAATTGGGGGGGAGAGAAAAACGAGAGGCAAATGGAAAATAATGTAATGCGGGAGATAGGGATTGTGATGGGTACTTGGTATGTCGACTTTTGCGCAGACTCCCCGGCAACGGCGCCAGAAATTCTTCTTGCTACCTCTTGAGCATTGTGTTGGATTTCCCCGAAGAGGAGAGGATGATGCAGCAAAGTAGCATTAGTATTTCCCTCAGTTTTTGAGAACCAAGGTATCAATCCAGTAGGAGGCTACGTGTGAGTCCCTCATAACTACACAAAAACAATAGCTCAACGCAACCAACGTGCTTAGGGGTTGTCAATCCCTTCATGTCACTTACGAAAGTGAGATCTGATAGAGATAATAAATAATATTTTTGGTATTTTTGGTATAGAGATGCAAAGTAAAAAGTAAAAGGCAAAGTAAAAAAGCAAAGCAATAATAAAGTGATGGAGATTGATATGATGAGAAAGAGACCCGGGGGCCATAGGTTTCACTAGTGGCTTCTCTCAAGAGCATAACTATTCTACGGTGGGTGATCAAATTACTGTTGAGCAATTGACAGAATTGAGCATAGTTATGAGAATATCTAGGTATGATCATGTATATAGGCATCACGTCCGAGACAACTAGACCGACTCCTTCCTGCATCTACTACTATTATTCCACTCGGCGACCGCTATCCAGCATGCATCTAGAGTATTAAGTTAAAAACAGAGTAACACCTTAAGAAAGATGACATGATGTAGAGGGATAGTTTCATGCAATATGATAAAAACCTCATCTTGCTATCCTCGACGACAACAATACAATATGTGCCTTGCTGCCCCTTCTGTCACTGGGAAAGGACACCGCAAGATTGAACCCAAAGCTAAGCACTTCTCCCATGGCAAGAACAACCAATCTAGTAGGCCAATACAAACTGATAATTTGAAGAGACTTGCAAAGATAACCAATCATAAATAAAAGAATTCAGAGAAGATTCAAATATTATTCATAGATAGACTGGATCATAAACCCACAATTCATCGGTCTCAACTAACACACCGCAAAAAGAAGATTACATCAAATAGATCTCCACGAGAGAGGGGGAGAACATTGTATTGAGATCCAAAAAGAGAGAAGAAGCCATCTAGATACTAAGTATGGACCCGTAGGTCTGAAGTAAACTACTCGCACTTCATCAGAGAAGCTTGGATGATGATGTAGAAGCCCTCTGTGATCGATGCCCCCTACGGTGGAGCTCTGGAACAGGCCCCAAGATGGGATCTCGTGGATACAGAAAGTTGTGGCGGTGGAATTAGGTTTTTGGCTCTGTATCTGATCGTTTGGGGATACGTGGATATATATGGGACGAAGAAGTACGTCGGTGGAGCTTCGAGGGGCCCACGAGGCAGGGGGCGCACCCTCCACCCTCATGACCGCCTCGTGGCTTTCTTGACGGAGGGTCCAAGTCTCATGGGTCTTATCTGATGAGAAAATCACGTTTCCGAAGGTTTCATTCCATTTGGACTCCGTTTGATATTCCTTTTCTTCGAAAGCCTAAAACAGGCAAAAAACAACAATTCTGGGTTGGGCCTCCGGTTAATAGGTTAGTCCCAAAAATAATATAGAAGTGGATAATAAAGCCCAATAATGTCCAAAACAGTAGATAATATAGCATGGAGCAATCAAAAATTATAGATACATTGGAGACGTATCAGACGCATCGGCGAAGTCTACAAGGATCTTAAGGACACAATCTACCAGATATGTGGGCGTCGACATGAGCAATGGGAGATGATCAGCACTAGGAGGGACAGATCCATTGCAGCCTTCATCGAGGAGTTAAACCAGCACATTCGTCGCCAGGAGAACCAAATGTGCACAAGCATGATAGATCTGAAGAAGGCGATGACAAGGAACATGGAGGTTGAAGAGGAAAGCAAGTGTACACGCGATGGATATGAGGAGGAAATCACAATACTAGTAGAAAATAATGACGACTTGACGATGAAGCTAGGAGTATTTATGGGAGACCCCGCCAGGAGGAGATGACGACCATCCCGAGGACTACATCATCATCGACAACACCGACTCCGACCTAGACAGTAGTGATGATGATTACGAAGACGAAGCTGGAGCAGATATCATGGAGTCTTCCACCGATCAAAATTTCTAGATGACCACCATATTATTAGTAGTATTACCCCATGTATATAGTAGTAGTTCGGGTATTTTATAACGGTAGCTAGATCGACTGTATGCTCTTGTTTGATTTGAGTGGTGTGATATGAATGTGTTTGTCTCATGTGCATATGGGTAGTGCTTTCTCTTTAGACCTCATTCTATTCTAATCTCTTCCCTCTAAACCCCTCAGATGCTTCCGAGACGTGACCCCGGATTTGTCTTCCCACCAGAGCTCACACAGTTGATCCAACAGTAGAATGCCTTGATGCAGCTACTAGTCCAGAACCAAGGCAACAACAACAACAATAACAACAACCCACCGCCACCACCCCCCGTGGACAGCTTAGCCCGTTTTCTAAGGTTGAATCCGTCGGTGTTTTCCAGTAGCACCGAGCCGATTGTTGCTGATGACTCGCTATGTATGATTGGAAGGGAGTTGACCACCATAGGTTGCACAGACGTGGAGAAGGTGCTCGTTGCCACACACCAACTGGATGGACTCGCAGCCTCATGGTGGGAGAATTACATAGCCACTTTTCCCATAGCTAATGTCACATGGGATCAGTTTCAGCAAGCATTTCGCACAGCCCATGTCTCAACTGGAGCTATGAATATGAAGAAGCATGAGTTCCGCAACTTACGCCAGGGAAACCGTACTGTGGGGCAGTATGTGGATGAGTTTAGCAAGTTAGCCCGCTATGCTCCGGATGATGTGGCCACAGATGCCGCGAAGCAGGAGAAGTTTATGGAAGGGCTGAATGATGAGATGAGTATGCAGTTGATGGTGGCTACCTTCACTAACTATCAGGAATTGGTAGACCGGGCCCTTATGATTGAAAGCAAACATCAGCAGATAGAGAGCCGCAAACGTAAGTATGGACAGCGGAAGTACAATTCTGGAGCTCAGCAGAAGCCTCGCTTTACCCCTAACCCCAGAGGTTACACCCATAACCACGGAGGCCGTACTCACAATGGAGGAAGTTCGCATAATCATAGTGGCCCAAGGAATGGGAAAGGAGATGGAGGAAGCAGCAGCCGGAACCATTCCAACCCAGCAACTCCCGCCGAGAAGGATCTAAGTCACATTACTTGTTTCAACCGTGGGAAGACTGGACACTACGCCACCGAGTGTTCTGAAGCAAAGAATGGAAATGGCAATGGAAGCTCTGGGAAGAAGCCCAACCCTTTAAACAGGGGACAAGTGAACCCGTTAACATGGAGGAGGTTGAAGAACAGCCAGATGTAGTTATAGGTAAGTTTTTGGTTAAGTCATTTACTACAATCGTTCTTTTTGATACTGGTGCATCACATTCATACATTTCAAGGGAATTTGTGGATAAGTATAAGTTCCCCACCAAAGTTCTTAAGACACCTATGTTAGTAAGCTCGCCAGGAGCAGAGTATATGGAAAGCCAAGGATGATTTCAGATGCCATTAACCATAGGTAGGCATGTTTTCCCCTCAGACCTAATAATTCTGGAGTCACAAGTATTGGATGTGATACTAGGCATGGATTGGCTATCGATGTATGGGGGAAACATCGATTGCGCCAGTAAGTCAATTATGCTCACCACCCCGGAGGGAAAAATGATTAAGTATGTATCCAGGCATGCGCCAAGGAGGACCCAAGTAAATTCCCTCTCAGGAGTTGTTCAAGAGGAAGTGCCTGTAGTGAAGGATTATCCAGATGTATTTCCAGAGGAACTACCAGGCATGCCGCCGGATCGAGACATTGAGTTTTTGACAGAGCTGTTGCCAGGCACCGGACCAATATCAAAGAGACCATACCGGATGCCCACAAATGATCTGGAGGAGATAAACAAGCAAATTAAGGAGTTATTGGAGAAAGGTTACATTCGATGAAGTTCGTCACCATGGGGAGCCCTAGTGCTCTTAGTTGAGAAGAAGGATGGATCTTTGCGAATGGTTGTTGACTATCATGCGTTGGATGAAGTGACGATCAAGAACAAGTACCCATTACCGATGATCAATGATTTGTTTGACCAGCTGCAAGGAGCTAAAGTATTCTCCAAGATCGATCTGCGATCAGGATACCACCAGTTGAAGATCCGAGAAAAGGATATACCTAAGACAACTTTTACCACAAGGTACGGGCTATATGAGTATACAGTTATGTCATTTGGATTGACAAATGCCCTTGTCTATTTCATGAGCATGATGAACAAGGTGTTCATGGAGTTCTTGGATAAGTTTGTTGTGGTGTTCATTGATGGTATACTCAAAGAATCAAGAGAAACACAAGGAGCATTTGCGTTTAGTCCTTGAGAAGCTCAGGGAACATCAGTTATATGCCAAGTTCAGCAAATGTGAGTTTTGGTTGAAAGAAGTTGGATTTCTTGGACATGTTATATCCGGAGAGGGTATATCAGTAGACCCTACCAAGGTTCAGTCACTCACTGATTGGCTAGCACCCACCTCTGTAGGGGAGATCCGCAGTTTTCTTGGACTCGCAGGATACTACCGGAGATTTATTGAGAATTTCTCCAAGATTGCGAAACCTATGATGGAGTTGTTGAAGAAGGACACTAAGTTCAAATGGACAGATGAATGTGAGGCAATTTTTGAGGAGTTGAAGAAACGTTTGGTTACAGCCCCAGTGCTGATTTTGCCAGACATACGCAAAGATTTCCATGTCTATTGCGATGCTTCTTGCTTAGTACTTGGAGGTGTACTTATGCAAGATGGAAGAGTTGTTTCATATGCCTCACGACAACTTCGACCGCATGAACTGAATTATGCCACACATGATTTGGAGTTAGCAGATGTAGTTCATGCACTCAAGACCTGGAGACATTTTCTTATTGGAAACCGTTGTGATGTGTACATGGATCACAAGAGTTTGAACTACATTTTCACGCAGAAGGAGCTGAATCTCAGACAAAGGAGATGGTTGGAGCTTATAAAGGATTGTGATATGAAGCTACACTATCATCCAGGCAAGGCCAATGTCGTAGTAGACGCTTTGAGCCGGAAGAGTTATGCCAATACCCTCGTAAGCGGAGGTTTTCTGCAAGAGTTAGTTGACGATCTCAAGGAGCTTCGTTTGGAGATAGTTCCATGAGGTTTTGTTGCAGCAATGGAGGTTCAGTCAACACTATTGCGAAATATTCGAGAAGCTCAGAAGGATGATAAGGAGATTGCTGAGATAAAGGAGAAGATGAGCGAAGGAAAATCCAAAGGTTTTCGTGAGGATGAGCATGAAACTTTATGGTTTGAGGACCGAGTATATGTACCCAATAACGCAGAAATCAGGAAGTTAATACTACAGGAAGCTCATGACTCGCCATACTCGATTCACCCAGGAAACACCAAAATGTATTTGGATTTGAAGGAGCGTTTCTAGTGGACTGGTATGAAGAAGGATATTGCCGAGTATGTAGTTGTATGTGATGTATGTCAGAGAGTGAAGGCAGAACATCAGAAGCCAGCAGGATTACTGCATCCTATGTTGATACCCGAATGGAAGTGGGACAAGCTTGGCATGGATTTCATCACCGGATTACCCAGGACACAATCGGATATGATTCTATCTGGGTAGTAGTGGATCGTTTGACCAAAGTGGCTCACTTTATCCCAGTAAAAACCACCTATACGAGTGCGAAGTTGGCCAAGATATATATGACCAGGATCCTATGTCTGCATGGAGTTCCGAGGACCATCGTATCGAATAGAGGGACTCAGTTTACTTCGAAGTTTTGGCATCAGCTGCACCAGACTTTGGGGACTAGGCTAGAGTTCAGTACAACCTTTCATCCGCAGACAGATGGACAGACCAAGAGAGTCAATCAGATTCTGGAGCACATGTTGAGAGCTTGTGCGCTAGATTATGGATCCAGCTGGGATGATAATTTTTCGTACACGGAATTCTCATACAACAACAGTTATCAAGCTAGTCTGAAGATGGCCCCTTTCGAAGCCTTGTATGGAAGGAGGTGCTGGACACCGTTGATGTGGGATGAAGTTGGAGACCGTCAGTTGTTTGGACCAGATTTGATCAAAGAGTCTGAAGAGAAGGTTAAGTTGATTGGCGACAGACTAAAGGTAGCTCACTCCAGGCAGAAGAGTTATGCCGATTCAAAACGCAAGGAGGTAGTCTATGAAATTGGAGAGAGAGCATATCTTCATGCGTCACCTCTTCGAGAAGTTAAAAGTTTTGGAGTTAAGGGAAAGTTAGCCCCGAGATTTGTAGGAACATACCGAGTTTTGCAATGTATGGGAGAAGTGGCCTACAAGTTGGAGTTACCCGAAGGACTGTCAGGAGTTCATGATGTGTTTCACCTTTCCCAGTTGAATAAGTGCCATGTAGAGATGGCTGATATTTGTAACACCCAAAAAATTTAATCATATTTTCACTAAGTAAAATTTGGTCAGAAATAAATTTTTTGAGCTATATGAGCTCAGTTATTAATTTCAGAGCTTTTCTATTTCTGTTTTACAAAATTCTTCCCTCAATAGAAGAATATTTATGTGAAATGTTGTGGTCCTTGGTTGTTTTGTAAATCATTTCAAGGAAATGTTTTCATAATAAAATCTGCCACAAGTAATTCTTTTAAAATCATTTTAAATACTTAAAATGCTTCTGTTGCACTACAAGTATTTTATCCGACAAAAATTATGAGAGGTCAGATCATGCCTATAAATCACTTTTGAGCAAAAACCTAATTATATCTTTTGAAAATTTTGAGTGAAACATCCTCGTTTCAATTCTGTCCCATTCTTGAGTTATAACTGCAACCCGAATTTTCCTAGATCCATTAATTCTGAAACTTTGCCATCTTGTAGTCCTTCCAACCAAAACCTTAACTCCAAGATATCAGCTCTATATGCATCTTTTAAGTCCACCAAACATGCTACTGAAGTTTCTGTCCAGAATTGAATTCTGGTAAAACTTGCACTCACAAGTTTCTCATCTTGCCAATATAACTCCACCACCATCTCTATCATCTAAATAGACCCCATCCTGCCAATTTTCAAATACAGCAAAGCTTTCTAGCTGGCCCTCGCATTCTATCAAACACCTTGTGGGCATGACAGAAATGTTGCCACTTTATAACTTACACTGGACACTTGGTCGTTTGGCCAAACCTGCATGTCCATCACCCCTCTCATACCTAGAAGCACCATCCTATTGATTTTGTAGCTTGTGTGTGTCCCTGTAGATGCCACCGGCAATCTGACGAACACCTAACGTGCATGCACCAGACGCGGCTAGAGTGTGTGTTTTGCATGCGTCGGCACCGAGCTCCTACCGTGTCTCTGTTGCCTCCACCTCTCATCCTGACCCTCCTATGGATCAGCCTGGCCACCAGGAACCTCGCCGACACCATCGCTTGGCCCCAGGCGCCGTCCATCGCCGTCTGCGACGACCAGGACCGCCGCCCGATGAGTCCTCCTTCGCCACGTCTCTGCACAAGCCCCTCTTGCTTGAATGCGAATGGCTCGAGCTCATCCGCAGCTCACCGACCGCACAAACGACACACCGGCCACACCACGTCCTCACCACCGCCCTTGCTTGCCATCAATGGTCGCCGCCGTAGTCAGCTCAGGACGGCACCGCCCAAGGTGCGTGGCACGTCTCCGAGCCAGCCAGCGAGCCCTGTCATCACTTCAGGGAGCCGCCGTCCACACCAACCATGGCCACCGCCCATAACGACCCTCTCTACCTCACTAATGGCAATCACCGCCCTGGCCATTCTCTGGAAGCCACGGCACCACCTCTCCCCCGCCTGTTCAAGCTCACCCCGAGCCCGCTCCTACACTCCACACCACCTCTCCATCCTCTGCAAGCCACCTCGGATAGCCAAATGACCGGAGATGGTCGTCTTCATCCTCTCCAGCAACTACTGCCGCCACCACTGTTCGGATGGTTCCAACACCGTCCGGCCCTCCCTCTCCCAAATTTCTTCACCAACAGACTCCTTGAGCACCTACTAATCCATCCCCGCACTCGATTTTTCTCGGGAGCCACCATAGGCGAATTGCCTAATGCTTCCCCGCCGGAGCTCCTCGGGTGAGCTCGCCACCAGCGAATTTGTCCACCCCACGGACCATGGCAACCACCGGCAGGACCGCCTCGACCCCCCGAGCTCGTGGGTGGCCTCGGTTTCCCATGTGGTGCCATCGTTCACCGGAAAACCTCGCTGGAGCTCTGCCTTTGTTCGGCCAGAGAAGGAGGCGCGCGTGTCGACTGATCAAACCTGACCAGTGGGCCAGGAGGGCCCACTGTCAATGACCCAGCACCGTGCCAGCTCGTCTTAAGTGGAGACGGGTTGCGTTGAAGTTGCTTTCCCGCGAGGAAAGCATATTCTCGCTAGTACACCTTCGACGTCGTAGCCCTCCCACGCGGCTGGGCGATTGGGCTTGGCCCAGTAGCGCCAGGCGGCTATACCGCGCCTAGGGTGCATCTCTTCTCGGCCCATCACAGTAATATTTGTTTTCTTTTTCTTTTCCAATAGATTTCAAATAAATCCACAGCAGCCATTTCACATCTAAATTCGATGATTCAAATTTCTTCCTACTCCTAAAATCATTATCTATTTATCCAGAGAGGGTGAACATTTTTCCTAGGCCTCGTTTTTGCTAGATCTACTAAATAGTCCATTTCCTTTAACATTCCAGCTTAGTAGATCCATAGGAAAATCATATAAACTTCAAATGACTTGATTCTTTTTCCATTATCTCTCAAAATTCATCTAGTTTATTTTAGTTTTTATTTCTCAAATTTCCAAAAAACTTTTATGTACTGTTTTAGAATTGTGTGGTAATTAAAATACTTTGAAAACAGGAAATGGAGGGGAGATATAATTTTCAAAGTTTTGGAGTGCACCCAATATTTCTGCATGCTTAAGGCAAGCATCTTGAACACATGATAGGGTGAATGCATAGTGTTTGTTTGCATGTAGAATTGAATTATGAATATATTAAAGTCATATGAAATTTGCATAGTATTGCTCATACATTCACGATCCCCCTTGATGGTATTTTATCTTCATTTAAGCATGAAGTATAAGTGAGTACGGCTATTTTCATGTGCCATATGTGCCTGTGTTGGTCCAGGCTAATTTGCAGGAAGAATTAGTCATGAGAAAAGTGACTGTGAGACTGAAATCTCGTTGTGACGAGAATGGTTAGTAATGGTATGTTGATACATACCAGGTGGTGACCCTGTTGGGTACTGCCAAAGAATTGTATTGTGCTAACCATTGCAGGGAAACTTAAACCTCCTGAGTTGACCATAGATCAAGTCTTGTTCAGGTAACCCCCATACTTGATTCGTGCTACCACATGTCCCTGCCAAAGGTATGGTATGGTTCAGTAAGTTGATAACCCCTTTCTTACACACACCGTATAGAGAGGCCATAGGGAATGATACTGTTGACCCCAGTAGTCATGTAACTTGGTCCGGGGGCATGAATGGCCGGTCTGGGACCGAAGCTGAATGTTCATGCTGTTGGAGGCCATTGCGTGAGGCCTTCCCACTTAGAGTTTTACTTTATCATTGTTTTGGGTGATCCCTGGCTTGATGGATTAAAACTGGTGTGTGCGGGTCAGGTGTGTTTTCATCCCAAAGACCGTAATCAGAATTAGTCAACATCTCAGGTTGACTAAAGAAATCCTTTACTTGTGGGTAAAGAGTACACCCTCTGCAAAGTTATATCTATTCGAATAGCCATGTCAATGGTTAAGGACTACAGTCTGGGTTGGTCAACTGTTAGTCTTAGTGTCAGTCTCCGGAGGAAATACTTAAATTGACCATGGTTCGTTCTGCAGGGTAATCATTGTCACTGCCGGTGCCGTTATGAATATTATTGTTGACATGAATATTGTTGTGGACTAACCGTTTCCTCTTATGTGCAACTGTGAGTATCTCTTGGGACGGCTAGTCTACCTGAATACTCATGTTACTTTCTTATAAGCCCTTTATGAGGCGTCGCTTCAGACACCCGACCGTGGCGTGTATTTTCAAGACCTCTCGTGGCGTCGCTTGAGTTCTCGGGCGGTTATGTCTCGACCGATTCTCTTTTAGACACATGTTTGGCATTTCTCTTGGAATTCTTTGGGCAGCCCAACACACGACATTCCGTTTCATTCCTTCGATTACTAATCACATGATTTATTTTCGGTATGAATATTTGTCATGCCATGCTTTAATACTCAGTCAGCACATGCATGTAATTTAATTCATCATGAGCATATGCATCCAGTATATCTTTTGTTCTTGATGTTTGCTAGTACATTCAAACATACTCACTGGCTTGTCCCTGGCTATTGTCTTGGCCAGATCATGACTCAGAGAAGAGCACTACGAAGACACCCCCGCAACCTAGGATCCGGAGATAGCAGCCCACGCGAGATAGGAGTTATCCAGGTCAGTTGTTCCCGTGGGAATGGAGTTCCATCAATGTTGGAGATCCACAAGTCGCTTCCATCATCTGCCATTAGAAATCATTGTTGTACTCAATGGACCTATAAGGTCTTGTACTCAAATGTCCACCAGCATCAGTAATCCTGGGGCTGGTGATGACACCAGGGTCGTTTACTGGGATTTATGTCCCGGAAATGTGGCCCCTACAACCTTGTTATCAGAGCCAGGCTGACCACTGGCTAATCCTAACTTAGCCTGGTCACTATCCCTAGGTTTCCACACCGCCATATCCTATTCTATCCACAGTCAAGCCCATCCTACTTGATAATCAAAAGTGGCCAGCCGACATCTTTTTCACAGTCGGTGCCCAGCCTATCATCCTAGGCCATAGGTCGTGCACTCGTGGCCGACACCTGAGTTGTCCCATCCGTGAGCGTGCGATGGAAGACTCCGCTGGCTTATAAAGGAAGCCTTGCCCGAACTCAGCACATCACAACTCTCACTCGCACCGTGATTTCCAAACCACCAAGATGCCTGGTCCCATCATCCGCAACGAGACCACCGCATCCGAGCTTGGAGATTTCGTAGTGATCCTCGCCAATCTCACTCGCCGTGCTTTTGGCATAGACGAACCCCTAGAATATGTTGTGTACCAGGAACACACAAGTGATGCCATCCATCACTTCTGGGCCACAGTGCACATCTATGGGAGGGGCACCACATCAGAGCATCCCTACCGGTTCACCGGGAGGACAACCTCCAACGAGCCCCAAGCAATCCAACTTGCAGCCCGAGTGGCTATAGTTCATCTCCGGCAGTTGTCGCCGAGGGTTAACACTCGCCCTTTCTTCTACTACCCTAATCATGAAGGCTATGGTAGCCCGACCCAGGTCGCCACCGGTGACCATGAGTCGGATCCTGCTCTAGTGCATCTGGTGCGCTACCTGAGGGCGCAAGAGGCACTATTCGATCAGGTCACTAGTGACCTGATTGCGACCCGCATGACGCTTGCTCTCCTGACGCGAGTAAGAAGTGAAGCTGCAACTGACATCGACACCCCGATAATGCTGCTTGGGATGCCAGTTGAGCCCCCAAGGTCTGCTCCTGCCATCTACCCCGGCAAATGCCTTCGCCTCCCCAGGGGAACTCATTCGTCTCTTGAAGACTTACTCCAACGGGATTGTGACCATGAGACCCCACGAGGGGCATCATCGCTATCCCAACACTATAGCTCCCCATCCTACCCCGAACAACTCCGAAATTGAAGCTCACAGAGAGGCCTCGACATCTGCAAGACACGCCCAACTAGATGTCAATGAGGTGGACTGAGTCCACCAGAAGTATTGTCAAATCTTAGTAGTCTTCTTGTCTTGTATTTGCATGGTAGCAATCGCATGGCGTACTCATACGTCTCTGTCGTATCTATAATTTTTAATTGTTCCATGCCAATATTATTCAACTTTCATATACTTTGGCAACTTTTTATACTATTTTTGGGAATAACATGTTGATCGACTGCCCAGTGCCAGTTCCTGTTTGTTGCATGTTTTATGTTTCGCAGAAACCCCATATCAAATGGAATCCAAATGGGATAAAAACGGATGGAGAATATTTTTGGAATATTTGGAGAATTCCGGAAGAAAAATCCATGCGAGATGGTGCCCGAGGGAGGCACGAGGTAGGGGGGCGTGCCCCTGACCCTCGTGGGCTCCCCGTACGGCCGTTGATGCCCTTCTTCGGCCGCAAAAGGCTAATTTTTGGAAAAAAATCATGGCAAAGATTTCAGTCCAATCGGAGTTACAGATCTCCAGATATAGAAGAAACGGTGAAAGGGCAGAACTAGAAAACGCAGAAACAGAGAGAGACAGATCCAATCTCGGAGGGGCTCTCGCCCCTCCCATGCCATGGAGACCAAGGACCAGAGGGTAAACCCTTCTCCCATCTAGGGAGGAGGTCAAGGAAGAAGAAGGAGGGGGGCTCTCTCCCCCTCGCTTCCGGTGGCGCCAGAGTGCCACCGGGGGCCATCATCATCACCGCAATCTTCACCAACAACTTCACCGCCATCATCACCAACTCTTTCTCCCTCTATCCAGCAGTGTAACCCCTCTCTTACCCACTGTAATCTCCACTTAAACATGGTTCTCAATGCTATATATTATTTCCCAATGATGCATGGCTATCCTATGATGTTTGAGTAGATTCGTTTTGTCCTATGGGTTAGTTGATGATCAAGATTGGTTTGAGTTGCATGTTTTATTATTGGTGTTGTCCTATGGTGCTCTTCATGTCATGCAAGCGTGAGGGATCCCCGCTATAGGGTTTGCAATATGTTCATGATTAGCTTATGGCGGGTGGCGTGAGTGATAGAAGCATATGCCCGAGTAAGTAGGTTGTTTGCGTATGTGATAAAGAGGACTTGATACTTTAATGCTATGGTTGGGTTTTACCTTAATGATCTTTAGTAGTTGCGGATGCTTGCTAGAGTTCCAATCATAAGTGCATATGATCCAAGTAGAGAAAGTATGTTAGCTTATGCCTCTCCCTCAAGTAAAATTGCAATAATGATTACTGGTCTAGTTATCGATTTCCTAGGGACAAATAACTTTCTCGTAACAAAAAAACTCTTTACTAAAACTAATTTAGTTGTGTCTTTACCTAAACAGCCCCTACTTTTTATTTACGTAATCTTTATTATCTTGCAAACCTATCCAACAACACCTACAAAGTACTTCTAGTTTCATACTTGTTCTGGGTAAAGTGAACATCAAGCGTGTGTAGAGTTGTATCGGTGGTCGATAGAACTTGAGGGAATATTTGTTCTGCCTTTAGCTCCCCGTTGGGTTCGACACTCTTACTTATCGAAAACTGCTGCGATCCCCTATACTTGTGGGTTATCAAGAGCTTCTTCTGGCGACATTGCCGCGGAGCAATAGCGTGGGGTGAATATTCTCATGTGTGCTTGTTTGCTTTATCACTAAGTAATTTTTATTTGCTGTTCTTAGTTGTTCTTTATCTTTAGTTATGGATATGGAACACGAAATACCAAAAATAAATAGGTGTACTTGCTTGTCATGGAGATGAGGAACCTCCTAAAACCCTATATGCTCGTTATGTGACAGATATTATGTACTACTTTGATAATCCAGAGAAAACACCTTTCAATTTGGTAATGGGAGACACGTTGGATCAATGTGAATACTTTAGGGATTATCGCTTGACTCAAAAAGGGAAACTATTATGGGATCAAATTTATATGTTGAAGTGGTATGCTAGGCAACTATGCTTGAGATATGATTATACTTGTTGCTCTAGGATGAAGTCTCCACACCTTCCCTTTTCATGCAAATTTAATGATAATGAAACCTTGGCTTCTTATGCTAGAGGTATATATGACTACTATGATGTGGAACAAACAGAAGAATTTGTTGCTTTTATGGGTGCTTATGAAATTGAATCTGTGTTCAAAGCATATGAAAATCTTTATGATGCTGTTTACAGACCTGAAAATTTAGCTATCCTTAAATATTGTTATGAGAATTATGAATACAATTCCGACATTGATGCGTTTATTGAGAAAGCCTCCGCTGTCCAAGAAGAGACTAATATTTTGCAGGAGTCTATGGAAGAAGAAATTGATGAAACTATGAGCTCATTGGATCAAAAAGATGATGAGGAGAGCGAAGAACAAAAGGAGGAAGAGCGGATTAGCTACCCGTGCCCACCTTCTAATGAGAGTAACTCTTCAACTCATACATTGTTTAATTTCCCTTCGTGCTTACCGAAGGATGATTGCTATGATGACTATTATGATCCCGTTGATTCTCTTGAAATATCCCTTTTTGATGATGCTTGCTATGCTTGTCGACAAGATGCCAATATGAATTATGATTATGGAGATGAACTTGCTATAGTTCCTTATGTTAAACATGAAATTGTTTCTATTGCACCCACGCATGATAGTCCTATTATCTTTTTGAATTATCCCAACTACACTATATCGGAGAAGTTTACCCTTATTAAGGATTATATTGATGGGTTGCCTTATACCGTTGCACATGATGATTTTGATGAATATAATATGCATGTGCTTGCTGCTCCTACTTGCAATTATTATGAGAGAGGAACTATATCTCTACCTCTCTATGTTTCCAACACGATAAAATTGCAAGAAACTGTTTATACTATGCATTGGCCTTTACTTCGTGTGCATGAATTGTTATTTTATGACATGCCGATGCATAGGAAGAGAGTTAGACTTCGTAATTGATTGATATATGTTACTTTTAGCTCACTACTAAATCACAAACCATTGTTAATTAAAATTGGCTTTGATATACCTTGGGATCCGGGTGGATTCACTACTTGAGCACTATATGCCTAGCTTAATGGCTTTAAAGAAAGCGCTGCCAGGGAGACAACCCGGAAGTTTAGGGAGTCATTTATTTCTGTTGAGTGCTTTTATATTGTTTTAAAAAAAGAGGGGAACCCGAAACTTTTCAAAAAGAAAAGCGAAAGTGAGAAAGACAAGCATTGTTGAAGTGGGAGCTAGCCTTGAACTTTGTTCATGCTCACAGAAACTTTGTGAATCTTGATTACAGAAACTTTTCAACAAAAATAATTATCCCCTTGTACAATTCCATTGTATTATAAAAATAATGTGCCAAGGTTTGCCTTTAGGATGTTTACAATGCTTGTTGGTTTGTGCGGTGGAGGACAGAAACTTTGGCTGTAGTGCACGATTTTACATTTTTTACTGGAACATCAAATGGTTCTGATTCTTTTTGCACTGTCTTTCTATACAAATTTTTTATTTTTCCTAATTTTGGCAGAATTTTCCAAGTAACAGAAGTATGGTGAATGTTCATATTATTACACACTGTTCTGTTTTAGACAGATTCTGTTTTTGATGCATAGTTTGCTTGTTTTGATGAAACTATTGATTTATATCAGTGGATTAAGCAAAGAAAAAGTTATATTATAGTAGCTGATACGTCTCCAACGTATCTATAATTTTTGCTTGCTCCATGCTATATTATCTATTGTTTTGGACATTACTGGGCTTTATTATCCACTTTTATATTATTTTTTGGGACTAGCCTATTAACCGGAGGCCCAGCCCACGATTGCTGTTTTTTTGCCTATTTCAGAGTTCCACAAAAAAGGAATATCAAACAGAGTCCAAACGGAATGAAACCTTCAGGAACGTGATTTTCAGAACGAACATGATCCAGGAGACTTGGACCCTATGTCAAGAAATAAAGGAGGAAGCCACGAGGTAGGGGGCGCACCTACCCCCCCCCCCCAGGCACGCCCTCCACCCTGTGGGCCCCCTGTTGCTCCACTGACGTACTCCTTCCTCCTATATATACCTACGTACCCCAAACGATCAGATATGGAGCCAAAAACCTAATTCCACCGCCGCAACCTTCTGTATCCACGAGACCCCATCTTGGGGCCTGTTCCGGAGCTCCGCCGGAGGGGGTATCCATCACGGAGGGCTTCTACATCAACACCATAGCCTCTCCGATGAAGTGTGAGTAGTTTACCTCAGACCTTCGGGTCCATAGTTATTAGCTAGATGGCTTCTTCTCTCTTTTTGGATCTCAATACAATGTTCCCCCCTCTCTTGTGCAGATCTATTCGATGTAATCTTCTTTTTGCGGTGTGTTTATTGAGACCGATGAATTGTGGGTTTATGATCAAGATTATCTATGAACAATATTTGAATCTTCTCTGAATTCTTTTATGTATGATTGGTTATCTTTGCAAGTCTCTTCAAATTATCAGTTTGGTTTGGCCTACTAGATTGATCTTTCTTGCAATGGGAGAAGTGCTTAGCTTTGGGTTCAATCTTGCGGTGTCCTTTCCAAGTGATAGTAGGGGCAGCAAGGCACATATTGTATTGTTGCCATCAAGGATAACAAGACGGGGTTTTATCATATTGCATGAATTTATCCCTCTACATCATGTCATCTTGCTTAAGGCGTTACTCTGTTTTCATGAACTTAATACTCTAGATGCATGCTGGACAGCGGTCGATGAGTGGAGTAATAGTAGTAGATGTAGGTGTTGGGGAACATTGTAGAAAACAAAAAAAATTCCTACGTTTCACCAAGATCAATCTATTGAGTCAACTAGCAACAAGAGAAGAGTGCATCTACATACCCTTGTAGATTGCGAGCGGAAGCGTTCAAGAGAACGGGGATGATGGAGTCGTACTCGCCGTGATCCAAATCACCGATGACCAAGTGCCGAACGGACGGCACCTCCGCGTTCAACACACGTACGGAGCGGATGATGTCTCCTCCTTCTTGATCCAGCAAGGGGAAAGGAGAGGTTGATGAAGATCCAGCAGCACGACGGCGTGGTGGTGGATGCAGCAGTGATCGCAGCAGGGCTTTGCCGAGCTTCTGCAAGAGGGAGAGGTGTAGCAGGGGAGAGGGAGGCGCCAAGACTTGAGGCATAGCTGCCCTCCCCCCCCCCCTTTATGTAGGCCCCCTAGGGGGTGCGCCGGCCCTAGGAGATGGGATCTCCTAGGGGGGCGGCGGCCAAGGGGGTGGAGTACCCCAAGGCAAGTGGAGGCGCCCCCTTCCCTAGGGTTCCCAAGCCTAGGCGCATGGGGGGGCCCAAGGGGGGCGCACCAGCCCACCAGGGGCTGGTTCCCCTCCCCACTTCAGCCCATGGGCCCCTCCGAGATGGGTGGCCCCACCCGGTGGACCCCCGGGACCCTTCCGGTGGTCCCGGTACAATACCGGTGACCCCCGAAACTCTCCCGATGGCCGAAACTGCACTTCCTATATATAATTCTTCACCTCCGGACCATTCCGGAACTTCTCGTGACATCAGGGATCTCATCCGGGACTCTGAACAACTTTCAGGTTACTGCATACTCTTATCTTTACAACCCTAGCATCACCGAACCTTAAGTGTGTAGACCCTACGGGTTCGGGAGACATGCAGACATGACCAAGAAGCCTCTCCAGTCAATAACCAACAGCGGGATCTGGATACCCATGTTGGCTCCCACATTCTCCACGATGATCTCATCGGATGAACCACGCTGTCGAGGATTCAATCAATCCGTATACAATTCCCTTCGTCAATCGGTACGTTACTTGCCCGAGACTCGATCGTCGGTATCCCAATACATCGTTCAGTCTCATTACCGACAAGTCACTTTACTTGTACCATAATGCATGATCCCGTGATCAACCACTTGATCACTTTGAGCTCATTGTGATGATGCATTACCGAGTGGGCCCAGAGATACCTCTCCGTCATACGGAGTGACAAATCCCAGTCTCGATTCGTGCCAACTCAACAGACACTTTCGGAGATACCTGTAATGTACCTTTATAGTCACCCAGTTACATTGTGATGTTTCGCACACCCAAGGCACTCCTACGGTATCCGGGAGTTGCACAATCTCATGGTCTAAGGAAATGATACTTGACACTCAAAAAAGCTACGGCAAACGAACTACACGATCTTTGAGCTAAGCTTAGGATTGGGTCTTGTCCATCACATCATTCTCCTAATGATGTGATCCCGTTATCAATGACATCCCCATGTCTATAGCCAGGAAACCATGACTATCTGTTGATCAACGAGCTAGTCAACTAGAGGCTCACTAGGGACACATTGTGGTCTATGTATTCACACATGTATTACGATTTCCGGATAATACAATTATAGAATGAATAATAGACAATTATCATGAACAATGAAATATAATAATCATTTCATTATTGCCTCTAGGGCATATTTCCAACAGTCTCCCACTTGCACTAGAGTCAATCATCTAGTTACATTGTGATGAATCGAACACCCATGGAATTCTGGTGTTGATCATGTTTTGCTCTAGGGAGAGGTTTAGTCAACGGATCTGCTACATTCAGGTCCGTATGTACTTTACAAATCTCTATGTCTCCATTTTGAACACTTTCACGAATGGAGTTGAAGCGACGCTTGATATGCCTGGTCTTCCTGTGAAACCTGGGCTCCTTGGCAAGGGCAATAGCTCCAGTGTTGTCACAGAAGAGATTCATCAGGCCCGACGCATTGGGTATGACTCCTAGGTCGGTGATGAACTCCTTCACCCAGACTGCTTCGTGTGCTGCCTCCGAGGCTGCCATGTACTCCGCTTCACATGTAGATCCCGCCACAACGCTTTGCTTGCAACTGCACCAGCTTACTGCCCCACCATTCAAAATATACACGTATCCGGTTTGTGACTTAGAGTCATCCAGATCTGTGTCGAAGCTAGCGTCGACGTAACCCTTTACGACGAGCTCTTCATCACCTCCATAAACAAGAAACATGTCCTTAGTCCTTTTCAGGTACTTCAGGATATTCTTGACCGCTGTCCAGTGTTTCTTGCCGGGATTGCTTTGGTACCTTCCTACCAAACTTACGGCAAGGTTTACATCAGGTCTGGTACACAGCGTGGCATACATAATAGACCCTATGGCTGAGGCATAGGGGATGACACTCATCTCTTCTATATCTTCTGCCATGGTCGGACATTGAGCTGAGCTCAATTTCACACCTTGCAACACAGGCAAGAACCCCTTCTTAGACTGATCCATATTGAACTTTTTCAATATCTTATTGTGACACCCCAAAAATTTGGCCTTGTTTTAATGAATTAAAAATTTTGCCAGGAATTAAAACTTTGGATTTCTGAGCTCCATTTTGATTTTTAAATCATTTCCTTCCCTGTTATGATGAGTTTTTCCCAAAGAGAAAACTTTTCAAATATGTTATTGGACTTGTTTAACCTCTCAAGAAAAACTTTCCTTTTATCAGTATAACTAATTAACTAATTTAATTGCTTGATCTTTACTTTCTTGGAAATGGTTTTTCAAGGTTAAATGGTCATATTTGAACTACAACCATTTGATAGATTCACTTAAAATTTCCACAAAAATTTGGAGATGTCATGTGATGTTTTTAAATCACTTTTATGCAAAAATATATTTCATTCATGAAATATTTTGAGCCCTACACTCAATTTTTCTTCTCTGGTCCAGAGTGCATTTTGCACTACAACCCATTTAAATATTTCTTTCTGGCCTCCACCAAAATTATGGGATATTGTTAGTAGCATATGATTCAACTTTATACAAAAACCTAGTGCTGTTCTTTGAAGAATTTGAGTGAATCAACCTCATCTTCATTCTGGACCAACTGGATGGTTTGTACAGCAACCATATTTTTGCTTGCTCTTTAACCCTTGATTCTTTCTCCTACTTGTAGTCCTCCATGTTAAACCCTTAAGTCCAGGAGCATGCACCCTTTGGATCATTTTTGGTTCATGAAATAATGTCATTTATTTCCTGTCCAGAAATGTAGTTTTGTAAAACTTGCACTAACAAGTTTGTGCTTTTCACAAACTAACCTCACCACTCTCTCTTGCATCTAAAGAGACCACCATCTGGAGTTTTTGGCCACTCCAAGACTTGCCTAAGTGCGCTTGGCATTTTGCCAAACACCTTATGGGCAGGATCTGTTTTGGCATGAATTTTTGGTTTGCACTGTGAACCTGATCCCCTGACCAAACCAGCTTGTCCACTCATCTCCTTGCAAGCCCAAACCTAGACCTGTTAACCCCCAGCCTCAACCGCGACCTCTAGCATGCTCTGGCATTTCGTCGAGCACACTCAGTGCGTGCACGGGACGCACCCAGAGCGCGCGTATTGCACGACCCGTGCGCCGAGCCGACACGCTGGCCCCACGGTTTTGGCTCGCTCCGCGGCATCACGCCACGCGCTCCCCTTCTCACAGTTACGCGCCAAGCCACTCCTCGCCGCGCCCGGCAGGCCAAGCGCTAGCCACCGCCGCCGCCCGACAGCCTCTGCCCATGTCGGCGCCGCCGAACCTTCCTCCGCTCGCCACCTGGCCCCTGGAACAGCGCGTGCTCATCCGCGAGTGTGTCCACTAGCGCTCGTCGCCGCCACGTCGCCCTGGCTACAGAGAGGCGGTTCGTCGGAGGGCTTATCCACGGCCGCCGTGGAACCGCCTTGCCTCGCTTATAAATGGACGCCCCGGGCCGTTCCCGCACACTGGCAACCTCAGGCCACCCCGATGACGCTTCCCCAGCTCGCCAATCGACCCAGGAGAGCTTTCTTCCTCATCTCCGGCAACTCCTACCGCCGCCACCGCCCCGGCCAATCCGGCACCTCCAGTACCTCCCCCTCTCCGTTCTCTTCGCCAGAAACCTCCTCATCCTCCCGTGAACCCTTCCCCCTACTCGATTTTGATCGGGAACCACCGCCGCCTCAAAACCACTTTACCACCGAAGCTTCCCTCCGCTGCGGAGCTTGCCGCCGGCGATTTCCTCCACCTCCGACGACCCTACGACTACCGGAGTAACCACCTCGGCCCCTGAATCCATTGGTGGCCTCAGCTTTCCGAACGGAGCCACCGTTCACCGGCGATGATCGCCGGAGCCCCGCTCCACTCGGGCAGAGAAGGGAGACGACGCGGGCGACTGGTCAAACCTGACCAGTGGGCCAGGCGGGCCCACCGTCAGAGACCCAGCGCCGGTCCACGTGGTTAAGTGGAGGCGTAAAGCCTCAAGTACGCCTCCTCTGCACCGAAAGCGTAATCTCGTTTGAAACGTTTTCTTTTTCTAATTTTTTTTAAAAACAGATTTTGACCAGAACTTTGACTGGCTATAACTTTTTAAATACAACTCCAAATGAAATGATTCTTTTTCCCACCTCTCTCAAATTTCACCTAGTTTATTTTAAGATTTATTTGAAAAAATTTCAGAACAACTTTTGGTGCTGTTTTTATTTTGTGTGTTAATTCTTTTATATTGCTAAAATAGGATTTTTGAAGAGAGGAGAAATATTTCAAGTTTTGGAGTGCACCCTGCCTTTCCACACATTGAAGGCAAGCATTCTGAACCTCGGCATAATATTTTTGTGTGTTCGATGACACGTTCATAACATCACCTCACTTTGGAGAAACTTGTTATTTCATGTGATATGATCATATGCATGAGTGCATATTAGTGATTTCCATGCTGTTGGAAATGGACACACTTATGATGATAATCACCCTCATGTGCCTTGCATGCATACCGGCAGGAACCCGGGAAAACCTCTGCCTTGGGTAGGCATGAGTTTGTCGCCGGTCTCCGTCGGGACGGTTATGTCTGGTATGGCATGGCAAGGTGATATGAGCGGTGACTGTGTTGGTTGAAATATATTCGTCATGCTAATCATGCAGGGAATACTTAAACCTCCTGAGTCGACCGTAGATTGAGTCTTGTGCCAGTAACCCCCATACTTGTTTCGTACTACCACTCGTCTCTACAGCAAGTAGAGTACGGTTCAGTAAGTTATCAACCTCTTTCTAGCACACACCGTACAGAGAGGCCATGGTGGAAGATACCGGTTGTAGCTGGTAGGCAGGCCACCTGGTCCGGGGGCATGGGTGTTTCCGGTTGGGACCGAGAGGGGAGGCCACCCCTTAGAGCGCGCGATATAAATTTGATCCCATGCTACGCGAGGTTGTAGCCTCCCCACTTAGAGTTTGCTTAACAGGTGTCATGGGTGATTCCAGACACGTGTGAGATAAGCTGGTGTGTGCAAGTTAGGTGTGTTTTCAACAAACAGACCATAGACGGAATTAGTCCCGATGGACTAAAGAAATCCGTTACTCGTGGGTAAAGAGTTCACCCTCTGTAGAGAATAAACCTATTCGAATAGCCGTGTCCATGGTTAAGGATTACAGTCTGGGATGGGTGAGGTGTCGGTCTTAGTGTCGGTCTTCGGAGGTGAAACTGTTAACCAGAACTGGAACTACTACCTGTGACTTGTGATAATTATGATTATTATTATTGTTGACTAACCCGTGATGTTATTGTTATTATCGAGTATCTCTGGGATGGTTCTACCTCCGGGATATTCACTATGATTGTTTATTTTAAAGCCCTTTATGTGGTGTCGCTCAGACGCCCGACTGTGGCATTTCTTTTAAAAGCCCTTTATGTGGTGTCGCTTAGACGCTCGACTGTGGCATTTCTTTTAAAAGCCCTTTATGTGGTGTCGCTCAGACGCCCGACTGTGGCATTTCTTTTAAAGCCCTTTATGTGGTGTCGCTCAGACGCCCGACTGTGGCATTTCTTTTAAAGCCCTTTATGTGGTGTCGCTCAGACGCCCGACTGTGGCATTTCTTTTAAAAGCCCTTTATGTGGTGTCGCTCAGACGCCCGACTGTGGCATTTCTTTTAAAGCCCTTTATGTGGTGTCGCTCAGACGCCCGACTGTGGCATTTCTTTTAAAGCCCTTTATGTGGTGTTGCTCAGACGCCCGACTGTGGCATTTCTTTTAAAGCCCTTTATGTGGTTTTGCTCAGACGCCCGACTGTGGCATTTCTTTTAAAGCCCTTTATGTGGTGTCGCTCAGACGCCCGACTGTGGCATTTCTTCTAAAGCCCTTTATGTGGTGTCGCTAAGACGCCCGACTGTGGCATTGCTTGTTATTTGTTTCATAAATTTTTAATACTACCCTGTTATTGCATTTTTATAAATAACTTGCTTGCACGCATCAGAGTTTCATTTATCTTTTGTGACTGACGTCATGAGCATAAAATATTTTCAGCACATCATTGTTATATTATACCTGTGTTCATAATGTTTGCGAGTACATTCAAAGTACTCACTGGCTTGTCCCTGGCTATTGTCTTGGCCAGATTTTCTTGCACGAAGAGGAGCGACGCGATGACAGCCCCGGAACCTAAGTAATGGAGATAGCAGCCTCGCGAAGATAGGAGTTAACCTGGTCAGCTGTTCCCGTGGGAAATGGAGTCCCATAGACACTGATGTTTCACAACCCGCTTCCGCCATCAACCACTAGAAACCATTTGTTGTACTCACAGGCCAGAATGGTCTTGTACTACATATGTTGTATTCTGCTTGGAATTTCTGTATCAAGTTGGAGCCTCATCAGCTAACAGTAATCCTGGGGCTGATGAGCACGACGGTCTTTTCTGGAAATTTATTACCCGGAAAACTGGTCGTGACACTTATCAAGGTATGTGCTTTGTGAAAGACCTATGAGGCGTCTTGATCTATCTCTATAGATCTTGATGCCTAATATATAAGCAGCTTCTCCAAGGTCCTTCATTGAAAAACTCTTATTCAAGTAGGCCTTAATGTTGTCCAAAAGTTCTATATCATTTCCCATCAAAAGTATGTCATCTACATATAATATGAGAAATGCTACAGAGCTCCCACTCACTTTCTTGTAAACGCAGGCTTCTCCATAAGTCTGCATAAACCCAAAACGCTTTGATCATCTCATCAAAGCGAATGTTCCAACTCCGAGATGCTTGCACCAGCCCATAAATCGAGCGTTGGAGCTTGCACACCTTGTCAGCATTCTTAGGATCGACAAAACCTTCCGGCTGCATCATATACAATTCTTCCTTAAGGAAACCATTAAGGAATGCCATTTTGACGTCCATTTCCCATATCTCATAATCATAGAATGCGGCAATTGCTAACATGATTCGGACGGACTTTAGCTTCGCTGCGGGTGAGAAAGTCTCATCGTAGTCAACCCCTTGAACTTGTCGATAACCCTTAGCGACAAGCCGAGCTTTATAGATGGTCACATTACCATCCGTGTCTGTCTTCTTCTTAAAGATCCATTTATTTTCTATGGCTCGCCGATCAACGGGCAAGTCAGTCAAAGTCCATACTTTGTTTTCATACATGGATCCTATCTCGGATTTCATGGCTTCCAGCCATTTGTTGGAATCTGGGCCCGCCATCGCTTCTTCATAGTTCGAAGGTTCATTGTTGTCTAACAACATAATTTCCAAGACAGGGTTGCCATACCACTCTGGTGCTGAACGTGTCCTTGTGGACCTATGAAGTTCAGTAGCAACTTGATCTGAAGTTTCATGATCATCATCATTAACTTCCTCTCTAGTCGGTGCAGGCACCTCAGGGACCTTTTCCTGTGTGGCGCCACTTTCCAGTTCAAGAGGTAATACTTCATCGAGTTCTACTTTCCTCCCACTTACTTCCTTCGAGAGAAACTCTTTCTCTAGAAAGGATCCATTCTTGGCAACAAAGATCTTGCCTTCGGATCTGAGGTAGAAGGTATACCCAATAGTTTCTTTAGGGTATCCTATGAAGACGCATTTTTCCGACTTGGGTTCGAGCTTTTCAGGTTGAAGTTTCTTGACATAAGCATCGCATCCCCAAAATTTTAGAAACGATAGCTTAGGTTTCTTCCCAAACCATAATTCATACGGTGTCGTCTCAACGGATTTTGACGGAGCCCTATTTAAAGTGAATGCGGCAGCCTCTAAAGCATAGCCCCAAAATGATAGTGGTAAATCGGTAAGAGACATCATAGATCGCACCATATCTAATAGAGTGCGATTACGACATTCGGACACACCATTACACTGAGGTGTTCCAGGCGGTATGAGTTGTGAAACTATTCCACATTTTCTTAAGTGTGTGCCAAATTCGTGACTCAAGTATTCTCCCCCACGATCTGATCGCAAGAACTTGATTTTCCTGTCACGTTGATTCTCAACCTCACTCTGAAATTCCTTGAACTTTTCAAAGGTCTCAGACTTGTGTTTCATTAAATAGACATACCCATATCTACTCAAGTCATCAGTGAGGGTGAGAACATAACGATAGCCACCGCGAGCCTCAACACTCATTGGACCGCACACATCAGTATGTATGATTTCCAATAAGTTGGTTGCTCGCTCCATTGTTCCTGAGAACGGAGTCTTGGTCATTTTACCCATGAGGCATGGTTCGCATGTGTCAAATAATTCGTAATCAAGAGAATCTAAAAGTCCATCTGCATGGGGCTTCTTCATGCGTTTGACACCTATGCGACCAAGGCGGCAGTGCCACAAGTATGTGGGACTATCATTATCAACCTTACATCTTTTGGTATTCACACTATGAATATGTGTAGCATTATGCTCGAGATTCATTAAGAATAAACCATTCACCATCGGAGCATGACCATAAAACATATCTCTCATATAAATAGAACAACCATTATTCTCGGATTTAAATGAGTAGCCATCTCGAATTAAACGAGATCCTGATACAATGTTCATGCTCAAAGCTGGCACTAAATAACAATTATTGAGGTTTAAAACTAATCCTGTAGGTAAATGTAGAGGTAGCGTGCCGACGGCGAACACATCAACCTTGGAACCATTCCCGACGCGCATCGTCACCTCGTCCTTCGCCAGTCTCCGCTTATTCCGCAGCTCCTGCTTTGAGTTACAAATGTGAGCAACTGCACCGGTATCAAATACCCAGGAGCTACTACGAGTACTGGTAAGGTACACATCAATTACATGTATATCACATATACCTTTCATGGTGCCGGCCTTCTTGTCCGCTAAGTATTTGGGGCAGTTCCGCTTCCAGTGACCACTTCCCTTGCAATAAAAGCACTCAGTCTCGGGCTTGGGTCCATTCTTTGGCTTCTTCCCGGCAGCTTGCTTACCGGGCGCGGCAACTCCCTTGCCGTCCTTCTTGAAGTTCTTCTTACCCTTGCCTTTCTTGAACTTAGTGGTTTTATTCGCCATCAACACTTGATGTTCCTTTTTGACTTCTACCTGTGCTGATTTCAGCATTGCAAATACTTCAGGAATGGTCTTTTCCATCCCCTGCATATTGAAGTTCATCACAAAGCTCTTGTAGCTCGGTGGAAGCGACTGAAGGTTTCTGTCAATGACCGCGTCATCCGGGAGATTAACTCCCAGCTGAGTCAAGCGGTTATGCAACCTAGACATTTTGAGTATGTGCTCACTAACAGAACTATTTTCCTCCATCTTACAGCTGAAGAACTTGTCGGAGACCTCATATCTCTCGACCCGGGCATGAGCTTGGAAAACCATTTTCAGCTCTTTGAACATCTCATATGCTCCATGTCGCTCAAAACACTTTTGGAGCCCCGGTTCTAAGCTGTAAAGCATGCCGCACTGAACGAGGGAGTAATCATCAGCACGTGTCTGCCAAGCGTTCATAACATCTTGTTCTGCAGGGAAAGCAGGTGCTTCACCTAGCAGTGCTCGTAGGACATAATCTTTCTTGGCAGCTATGAGGATGATCCTCAGGTTCCGGACCCAGTCCGTATAGTTGCTGCCATCGTCTTTCAGCTTGGTTTTCTCTAGGAACGCGTTGAAGTTGAGGACAACGTTGGCCATTTGATCTACAAGACATATTGTAAAGATTTTAGACTAAGTTCATGATAATTAAGTTCATCTAATCAAATTATTCAATGAACTCCCACTCAGATAGACATCCCTCCAGTCATCTAAGTATAACATGATCCGAGTTAACTAGGCCGTGACCGATCATCACGTGAGACGGACTAGTCAACATCGGTGAACATCTTCATGTTGATCGTATCTTCTATACGACTCATGCTCGACCTTTCGGTCTTCTGTGTTCCGAGGCCATGTCTGTACATGCTAGGCTCATCAAGTCAACCTAAGTGTTTGCATGTGTAAATCTGTCTTACACCCGTTGTATGTGAACGTTGGAATCTATCACACCCGATCATCACGTGGTGCTTCGAAACAACGAACTGTCGCAATGGCGCACAGTTAGGGGGAACACTTTCTTGAAATTATTATGAGGGATCATCTTATTTACTACCGTCGTTCTAAGTAAACAAGATGCAAAAACATGATAAACATCACATGCATTCAAATAATAGTGACATGATATGGCCAATATCATATAGCTCCTTTGATCTCCATCTTGGGGCTCCGTGATCATCTTGTCACCGGCATGACACCATGATCTCCATCATCGTGTCTCCATGAAGTTGCTCGCCAACTATTACTTCTACTACTATGGCTAACACGTTTAACAATAAAGTAAAGTAATTTACATGGTGTTTCTCAATGACACGCAAGTCATTCAAAAATTAAAGACAACTCCTATGGATCCTTCCAGTTGTCATACTCATCGACATGCAAGTCGTGATTCCTATTACAAGAACATGATCTCATACATCACATATATATCATTCATCATTCATCACAACTTTGGCCATATCACATCACATGACACTTGCTGCAAAAAACAAGTTAGACGTCCTCTAATTGTTGTTGCAAGTTTTACGTGGCTGCAATAGGGTTCTAGCAAGAACGTTTTCTTACCTACGCCAAAACCAGAACGTGAATTGCCAATTTCTATTTACCCTTCATAAGGACCCTGTTCATCGAATCTGATCCAACAAAAGTGGGAGAGACAGACACCCGCCAGCCACCTTATGCAACTAGTGCATGTCAGTCGGTGGAACCGGTCTCACGTAAGCGTACGTGTAAGGTTGGTCCGGGCCGCTTCATCCCACGATGCCGCCGAATCAATATAAGACTAGTAACGGCAAGAAAATTGACAATATCTGTCGGTGTACTAGAATAGGGGTACCCTAGTACCCCGAACTTGTGCACGGGCAGTTGCAGCACCCCGCGGCAAGGCTTGCCGGGCGAACGCCAAGATCCTCCAAGGTTCCCTTGGAGCCATTCAAGAACAAAGTATTTAAGCTCAGGAGACAAGGCCCCGGCAAGACGAGCTTGCCGGGAAGGCCAACCAGGACACTCCAAGGAACTTGCCGCGATGCGCCTCGCGCTCCGGCAAGGCAACAAGGCCCCGGCAAGAGGAGCTTGCCGGGAAGACCAACCAAGGTACCTCGAGGACCGGTGAGCGACAAGCTTCCGGACCCGACAAGATAACAACAGCGGCAAGGCGCTTGCCGCGGCAGGCGGCCACTCTGTGCCCATGCTCCAGCGCATCCACCAACGTGTCGCTCTGGGGGCCTCTCCAGGCGCGCGTGGCGGGAGGCTGTGCAGCCAGCGGTGCGCAGTGGCATGCGAAGCTGACTAGATTTCCATCATGGCGAACGGTGGCGCCCCTAACGGTCCTTTTCTGCACTGTTTGGGCGACTCAGACGGGCCTTTAATGCCCTTGTCCCCTGCCGTCAGGGTTAGGTAGGGTGCACTGTACAAGTAACTGTACCAACCACCCCACTTTTTACATTTGTACCCTTCTCTGCGTTGCCACCTGTCGGTGACCCCTTTAGCGTATAAAAGGAGGCCCATGCGCAACGTAGGGGAGGTTCGGTTCGATTCATTCGTGAGCCAGAAAACACTTAGCTCTCTCTCTAGAGCAAGAAGAGAATGGAACCAGACAAGCAGCAGTAGGAGTGTTATCTCTCCGGAGAGCTCCGAAGCTGGGTAAACTGCTCGTGTGCTTCGCCCTCGATCTGCTCTTCGTGCGATCTCCGCCCCTCGCCGAACCGAAAGGGGCCCGGTCCGCCGGCCCCATAGGTGTTCGAGGATCAGTTTCCCCGACATCTTTGGTGCACCAGGTAGGGGGCGTCGAGATTGTGTGAACCTGATCCGGCGTTCACACGAGCTAGATCTTCATTCCCTTCATCAACATGCCACCGAAGAAGAAGACTTCGGCGTCAGCCGCTCCGTCCACGTCACTTTCTCCACCGTTGGAGCAAACGGGTGGTGGAATGGACGCCGGCGGAAGAATGGACGTCGACGAGGAAGCTCATGATGCCGACAGGTCCAAGAACAAGGCTGCACAAACCTCGGCGACTGTACATGTTCCGCGCCACTCTCAGGAGGCGCAAGATCAACAGCGTCATGGCACTCGCAGTGCCATACGCGTGATAGGCCAAGACCAAGCTGGTGGATCTAGGGGCTCTCAAGACCAGCATGCACGCCAGCATGTTGGCACGAGTGGGGCACGGTCGCCTGGACGGGATACTGCTCCTTCTAACATAGTTAGAAGTTCGAGCACGTCCTGCTCCTCGCGCCGTCCGCCCCTGCCACCCACCACTCCAGCAGAAGCTTTGGCGCGAGCTAAACTTCTCCTAGATTACCCTCCGACGTCGGACAAGATCGACGAATGGAGGGCCACCATTCAGAGTCTCATCGGCTACGCCAACGGCGACACTCCACGGCGGCCGAGCGCGTCGCCGCCTCGGCAGGGTTGCCAGGCGCGAGCCGGTGGCGACGAAACGGGTGGAGGTGCAACTACCATGCAATCACCACCCCGAAGGCCAAGATCGCCGACTCGCCAGATCCACCTCGACAGCGACTCCACCGCATCTTCGGATCCACGAGCTCGTCGCGATCAGCGCCAAGTTCTTCATGATCGACAACAAGAAGACGCTCGAGCTCGCATCGAGCGTCGAAGAGAAGCGCGACGTCAATCCGACAAGCGCGCTGGGCCCTCTGTTGACATGCATGCGCCAGGGGAACCAGGCGATCTGCCGTACGCGGTAGGTTGCCCTACGTTCACTCGTGAGCTGCGGCAAGTCCAGTGGCCCAGCATGAAGAACTTCAAGCCAGACGTACCGGAGAAGTACGACGGCAAGACGCATCCGTCAGAGTTCCTCAACATCTACACCATCGCGGTGCAGGCTGCCGGGGGACGGGATGACAAGATCCTTGCCAACTACTTCCCGCTGGTGCTCAAGCCCAACGTCAGATCTTGGCTTATGCACTTGCCGGACAACTCAATATCCTCTTGGGCTGATCTGTGCCATCAATTCGTCGGCGCCTTCACAGGCGGACACAAGCCTCATGGCCAGGAGAGTGATCTTCATCTGCTCGCCCGGAAGGAAGGAGAGCCCCTGTGCAAGTACATTCAGAGATTCAGCAGTGTGCAGCACAACATCCCAGACGTCCACCCTGCCGCAGTGATCAGCGCGTTCCATCAGAACGTGCGGAACCGCAGGATGCGGGAGGAAATGGCGATGTGCAAGATCAGGGACGTCAGTGAGTTATATGCACTGGCCGACAAGTGTGCACGCGGTGAGGAAGGGAGGAGACTCCCCGGAGAGAATGTAGGAGCGGGAGGATCTGACAGTGAAGATGCTGCCCCGTCAAGGAAAAACTGGCAGCAGAACAACAGAAGGAGGAAAGGCAAAGAGGTGCTAGTTGTTGAGTAGTCCAGCAACGGTGGTGGCGCCAAGGAAGCCAAAGCTGGTGACTCCGGCAAGGAGGTTACCGCGGGGGTGGCGGTCACCGACAAGCAGGATGGCACCAACAAGCAGTATTGCAAGATCCACCGCACCAAGGGCCATGATCTCCAGAACTGTAAGAAAGTCGAGCAGCTTGTTGAGCAACAGAAAGCTGAATACGAGCGGCGCGACAAGGAGAAGGCCCAGGAAGGTGCTGGGGGATTCGGCAAGAAACATACCGGCCGAGGAGGACGCCGCGGCAAGGCCAAGCAGCGGCAAGGAGACAGACCTCCCCACGGCCGCGACAAGGATGAAGATGACAACGACGATGAAGACATGGATGACGAGGAGACTGATGAGCAGGAGTTCCAGAAAGCCACAGAGGTCCTGTGCATTGACGGTGGTGCTTCTCTGCATACCTCGCACCGTCAGCTCAAGCAGTGGGTGCGGGAAGTTAATGCAGCAGAACCACCCATCGAGTCACGCAAGCCTCTGAAATGGTCCGGCACGCCTATCATCTTTGATATTGAGGACCACCCGGATCGCATAACTGCGGTCGGGTGCTTGCCGATGTTGGTTTCACCAACAATCCGCAACCTCAAGGTCACTAAGATGCTAGTTGACGGCGGGGCCGGCTTGAACCTGATCTCCTCCGCGGTGCTCCAGAAACTCCAGATCCCCGACAGCGAGCTCGAAGAGACCGGTACATTTCAAGGAATCAACCCGGGAAGGAGCAAGCCGAAGGGAAAGATCACGTTGCCGGTAACATTTGGCAGCGAACTGAACTTCAGGACTGAGAGGGTCACATTTGATGTTGCTGACTTTCCATTACCTTACAATGGAATCCTTGGCCGTCCGGCACTCGCCAAGTTCATGGCAGCCTCTCACTATGCGTACAACGTACTGAAAATGCCAGGCCCGATAAGTGTCATATCTGTCCCAGGCGACAAGAAGGATGCTCTTATCTGTGCCGACAAGATCTACCGGGAAGCAGCAACCGCAGTAGAACACAAGACACTTGCCGCTGAAGCTCCCAGGGGGAAGAAGAAGACCAAGTCCGGCAAGAGCTCTGATGCCCACTCCGGCAAGCGCACCTCTTCGGAGTGCTGCGCTACCGTCGAGGACGCACCATCGAGCTCCACCGGCAAGTGTAAGAAGGCAATGGCAGCCCCACCTAAGACCAAGAAGGTGTCCGCCAAGGAGGATGGCGCTGGTGGTACCTTCACCATCAGCGCCACTCTTGACCCCCAAATAGGAAAGCGCGCTCGTTGCTTTCCTGCGGGCGAATGTCAACGTGTTTGCATGGCAACTGTTTGATATCCTCGGGGTTCCCAGGAAAGTAATTGAGCACCACCTTGCCGACTGTCCTCATGCGCGGCCCGTCAAGCAGAGAGTCAGGAAGCAGGCAGTGGAGCGCCAAGAATTCATCGCAGAAGAAATCAAGAAGTTGGAAGCAGCAGGCCTTGTCAGAGGAGTGCTCCATCCCACGTGGTTGGCCAATCCTGTTGTTGTGCGCAAGGCTAACGGGAAATGGAGACTTTGTATTGACTTCACTGATGTTAATAAAGCTTGTCCCAAAGACCCATTTCCCTTGCCGCGCATTGACCAGATTGTTGACTCCACAGCCGGATGTGATTTGCTTTCATTTCTTGATGCATACTCAGGATACCATCAGATCTTCATGGCAGAAGAGGATGAAGAGAAAACCGCATTTATCACCCCGTGTGGCACGTACTGCTTCGTACGGATGCCTTTCGGTTTGAAGAATGCTGGTTCAACATTCGCAAGGGTAGTCCACCACGCTTTTGAGCCGCAAATGCACAGAAATGTGGAAGCTTACATGGATGACATAGTGGTCAAGAGCAAGAACAGGGCGACCCTGATTCAAGATTTAGACGAGACATTTGCGAATCTGCGCAAGATCAACCTCAAGCTTAACCCCGAGAAGTGCGTGTTTGGAGTCCCTTCCGGCAAGCTTCTCGGGTTCTTCGTGTCTCAGCGGGGAATTGAAGCCAATCCCGACAAGATTAAGGCCATTGAGCAGATCGAAGCACCAAAGCGCGTCAAGGATGTACGAAGGCTTGCCGGTTGCGTGGCTGCTCTCAGCAGGTTTATCTCTAGATCTGCTGAGCGCGCCCTGCCATTTTTCAAAATTTTGAAAAAGGCAGGTCCAATGAAATGGACTCCGGAGGCGGAGGCTGCGCTGCAGGACTTGAAGAGATACCTGTCCTCCACTCCAACACTTGTCGCACCTAAGCCGCAAGAGAAGTTGCTGCTGTATATAGTGGCAACCAATCAAGTGGTTAGTGCTGCGTTAGTGGCGGAGAGAGAGGCAGATGATGAGCTAGCAACCACGGCAGATGCATCCAGCGACAAGCAGGGGGCTTCGCCGACAAGCTCTGGTCCCGACAAAGATGGATCTGCGCAGGAGCATGATAAGATGCAGAAGAGAATGGTAAAGCGTCCAGTTTACTTTGTCAGTTCCCTTCTACAGGGGGCTAGATCAAGGTACTCTGGTGTGCAGAAGTTGCTTTTCGGCCTCCTCATGGCCTCGAGAAAGCTGCGTCATTACTTCCAAGCACATGAAATCACAGTCGTCACTCGCTTTCCGCTGAAGAGGATACTGCAAAATCCAGAAGCAACAGGCAGGATTGTCGAGTGGGTGCTGGAACTGTCAAGAGCACTTCAACTATCCAAAGCAGAGCATTGGCAGAGTTCATAGCAGAGTGAACGCCAACCCCAGATGAAGAAATTCCAGAGACGAGCATCCCCGTCAAAGAGGCAAGCAGAGAGTGGCTGATGTACTTTGATGGTGCCTTCTCACTGCAAGGCGCTGGTGCGGGCGTGCTGCTTGTCGCACCGACCGGAGAGCACCTCAAGTACGTAGTCCAGATGCACTTTCCCAAGGAGTAAGCAACCGACAATACTACAGAGTATGAAGGATTGCTTACCGGTCTCAGAATCGCAGCAGACCTTGGGATCAAGAAGCTCATTGTCAGGGGTGACTCACAGCTTGTCGTCCGCCAAGTGAACAAGAACTACCAGAGTTCGTTGATGGAAGCATATGTTGATGAAGTGAGGAAGCTAGAAGAGCACTTTGACGGCCTACAGATGGAACATATCCCGAGAGCTCAGAATGACATTGCTGATGGCCTGTCAAAGTGCGCCGCACTAAAGTTACCTTTGGAACCAGGGATCTTTGTGCTCAAGTTGACTCAACCATCCGTAACACCCTCAACTGGACAAAGCAAGA
Source organism: Triticum aestivum (assembly GCF_018294505.1). NCBI lineage: Eukaryota > Viridiplantae > Streptophyta > Magnoliopsida > Poales > Poaceae > Triticum > Triticum aestivum. Next base: position 337,259,179 of record NC_057806.1, read on the forward strand.
AGAGGAAGTTGGTTTCTGGCGACTACTTTCCGGCAGAGCTCCCCGAAGCCGCCGCCAAGAAAGTCCCCAGGATCAACACCAAGAATGCTGAGGGGCAGTCTGCTCCGGCAAACCTTATGGTTTGTTCCGTTGAAGCAGACGCTCCCGACAAGTTTTGCTCCGGCAAGCTTGCCGGGGAACATCAAGCTCCGGCAGGGCCGCAAGTCCTTGCCGTAGAAGCGGATGTTCCCGCAGCAGCAGATGTGCCTTTAGTCCTTGTTGTCGAGCCACAAGCTCCAGCATGGGCACAGCAGATTGTCCATTTCCTTCAGACAGGAGAACTTCCCGAAGAGCAAGAAGAAGCGGAAAGAGTAGCCCGGCAGTCAAGTATGTACCAGTTTGTCGATAACATACTGTACAGAAGAAGACTCAACGGTGTGAAATTGAAGTGTATTTGCCGGGAAGATGGACAAAAGCTGTTGGCAGAGATACATGGAGGCATATGTGGCCACCACATAGGCGCAAGGGCACTTGCCGGCAAAGCTTCCGGCAAGGCTTCTTTTGGCCGACAGCCCTCCAGGATGCAACTGCACAAGTAACCAAGTGTGAAGCGTGCCAGTTCCACTCCAAACAGATACACCAGCCAGCTCAAACTCTCCAGACGATCCCTTTATCCTGGCCATTTTCGGTCTGGGGGCTCGATATCCTCGGCCCTTTCCCCCGAGCTGTCGGGGGCTTTGAGTACTTGTACGTCGCAATCGACAAGTTCACAAAGTGGCCGGAAGTGCAGCCAGTGAGGAAGGTGACAACACAGTCAGCAGTCAAGTTCTTCAGGTCAATTGTTTGCCGTTTCGGGATCCCTAACAGGATCATCACCGACAACGGCACGCAATTCACGAGCCGCACCTTCATGCAGTACGTCCAAGACCTTGGCGCCAAGGTCTGCTTCGCTTCTGTTGCTCATCCGAGAAGCAACGGTCAAGCAGAGAGGGCAAATGCTGAAGTGCTGCGCGGGCTCAAGACCAGAACTTTCGACAGGCTGCGCAAGTGCGGAAGAAACTGGATCGAGGAGCTGCCGGTGGTTCTTTGGTCGATCAGAACGACGCCAAATCGAGCCACTGGCCAGACGCCTTTCGCTCTAGTCTATGGAGCAGAGGCAGTTCTCCCCACGGAACTCGTATACGGATCGCCTCGAGTGCTCGCTTATGATGAGCTTGAGCAAGAACAGCTGCGACAAGACGACGCGCTGTTCCTTGAGGAAGATCGTCTTCAGGCTGCTGTACGAGCTGCTCGATACCAGCAAGCTTTGCGCCGCTACCATAGCCGCAAAGTTAAGGCCAGAAGCTTCGAGGAAGGCGACCTTGTTCTTCGGCGCGTTCAGTCCGCCAAGAATTCCAACAAGTTGACGCCGAAGTGGGAAGGCCCTTATCGGGTGAGACGAGTCACAAGGCCCGGCGCTGTCCGCCTTGAGACCGAAGATGGCATTCCGGTGAGCAACTCCTGGAACATAGAACATCTTCGTAAGTTTTTCCCGTAGGGCGCGGTTGCCGGAACCCCGTTCCGGCAACCACCTTTTGTACAAGTCTTGCCGCTGTTGCATGTAATCCTTTGTACAAAGCCGGGCGCAGATCCCGTGCATAAGTAAAAACCCATGTGCTCCGCACAACTTGTCTATTTCATGCATTAGTTTCTTTCTCGCATGCGTTATCTGACACTTTGTGCAGCACCTACATCCGGTGAGCAGTAACGAGCCGAATGACTCCATGTCGTTATTTTCTCTTCTTTCTTCTTTTTCAACAAAGGAAAAGAAGGTTCCCTCGCACACATGTTTGCCGGGGGGAAGGAGAAGATTGTGGTATGGACCAGGCGTCGTTCAAGCGAAGTCTTGCCTTGCCGGGAAGCAAACGACAGAAAAGCTAAGTTGCCAAAGTTTGAGCAATCAGTTTTTAAATTTTTGAGTTATCTTCCTCGAACGACCCTGCTTTGTATGGAAAACCTGTGCGCGGAGGAACCAACTCGTGGCTAGTTGCGCCCTTACTTTGTTTCGAGTCCGCTCAACAGCTTAAGTGTGCTGCATCTAGTCGCGACAAGGTTTCTTGTCGGAAGCAGCGCCGCCAGCAGGCTGCTGAAGTTCCGCACTCAGCGCTCGCGGCTCGGGTGCCTGCGCCGACAAGTTCCCTAGAAGCGTAGGGTAAAAACATACAAAGGAAGGAATCTAGTAGAGGAAATAACATAGCAATTGATAACAGAAATAAAGTTATATTACAAGATAACTTGTCGCAGCTCTAACAGAATGTTTTCATAACATGATTAGCAGCGGCAAGGGAAAAGAAGAAATGGACGGCCTAGTCTACGCGTCCGCCCTCGACCCTCTTGATCTCGCTCACCTTGTCCACAATGGGTGCGACAAGGGCCTTGAGTGCATCCAGATCGGCGTCAGGCGGCAAGGACCTGAGGACGTTGGTGAAGCTGAGGCCTGGATTGCGGAAGGCCACCTTCATCAGCACCTTCTGGAGAACCCCGGCGCAGATTTTGCGCGACTCGTCGGCCAGCTGCTTCGGGATCCTCTCCCGGAGCCGCTGGAGTGCCGTCGCCACGCCCTTGAAGAACAGGCTGAGCTTGGCGCTGGGTTGAAGACTCTCGTCGGAAGGATACCCAAAGTCCTCCATCCCCAGCTGCGCCAGCTCCTCGTTGATGACTGCGGCAATGTTCACCAGACCCTCGGTCCAGTGCTCCACAGTGTCTCTGAACGAGTTCTGGGTAACTGCAATGCTCTCCAGCAGCGCCGCGTCAGCCTTGACCTTCTCCGACAAGGTCTTCTCCCGCTCCTTGGCGGCCTCCAGCGTCTGCGTCAGCGTGGCCAGCTTCAGCTCCAGGTCTGCTTTGGAATCCTTGGCGGCGCTGAGCTCCTTGCCCCTCTCAGCGAGAAGACCTTGCAGCTCACCGTGGGCGGCAGCATCCTTCTCACGCTCACGCTTGAGCGCGGCAAGCTCCTCGCCGCTCTTCCCAATGTTGGCCTCCAGCTGCGCCACCTTCTCCTCCAGCTCTTTCTTGGCGGCCTCTGCAATTGCCGCAGCGTCCTTTGCCTCCTTGAGCGCCCCGCCAAGTGCTTGCTCGCGCTCGGCGAGCTCTTCCTCGTAGCTGTCGAGGTTGGCCTTCCGCTGCACTAGTTCACCTTCCCGCGCGGACTGCTTCTCGGCGGCCAGCCTTTGCTCCTCCTCAGCTTCGGCCTTCTCGAGAAGGAAGGCCGTGCGCTCCTCGTCGAGTCGCTCCCGCTCCTGCGCCAGGGACCGGAGAGCTTCTTGATTGTGGCCCCGGAGCTCCTCCGCGCGCTTCTCCATGTCAACTCCCGCCTTCGCGACAAGCGCTTCCCGGGAAGCCAGCTTGGCTTGCCGGGCGCGGTAGAGTGACAGCAGCTTCCGCAGCAGCTGCTCCTCCTCAGGCTCGCCGCTGCTGCTGCTGGGCGCGTCGACCAACGACAGTCCAGCAGAGGCGAGCACCTCCCCGTCGAAAGTTTCCCCCTCGACCGGCACCCTGGAGCTCGACGCCCAGGGTAGCTTGATGAAGATATTGTCGCCGGCCTTCAAGTAGGCGCCGGGCTGGGGCTCCTCGGAGCCCGGCTCCGCAGAAGCGGCAGAGGGATCGGCGGTCGGCGCAGCGCCTGGCGCTCCTGCGGCCTCAGGGTCATCAGTGCAATCGCCCGACCCCTCGCCGGCTTCTGCAGCAGCAGCCCTGGCGGCCTCCTCGCCGGTGGTCTCATCAGCACCGGCCCTTTCCTCGCCGGCGCCCTCTGTCTCCATTGGCTCATTAGCAGAGGGGTCTGAAGAACGAAGAAGGGAGAAAAATCAATAAAAAATCCAAGAGAAGAAAATCAGAAGAAGAAGAACCCAAGGGAAAGTTTTTGGACAAGTGAATTACCTGCGCCAAGATTTGCAGTTGCGGTCTCGGTCGCCGCAGGATCGACGGTGCTGTCCCTTGCCGGAGAGTTCTCCCTTGCCGGAGAGCGTTCCCTTACCGGGAACCCCTCCCTTGGCGGCGTAGTCGAAGCAGATGGCACTTCGGGACCAGCTTCCGGGCGCTCCTGATGTGGCTGCTCTGCTCCTACACAAATCAACAAGCAAGATATCAACAAAGCAAAAAGCACTCAAGCGCGCCCGGCAGCAGAAGGCTAAACTATGAACTTAAGCTGGGGGCTGCGCTGGGGGCTGCTTTGTGGAGTGATTGCCGGGTCCGTCAAGGTGGTCTCGGATCCACCTCTTGCTGACACGGTGGGGTCATCCTCGATGACAATCACCGCGGCCTTGGCCCTCTTTGCCGCTCTCTGGGCCAGCGTCCTGAAAAGAAAGGAGTCCAGATTGGAGCAAGTCAGATACAAGATATAAACAGCAAGATTGAAGAACTACAAGAGCACCGAAGAAACTTACTCTTCTTCCTCCTCGTCGGAGCTGAGCGCGGAAAGATCGAAGTCCGGCCCTCCTCCGGTGCGGCGAGGCGGAGGAGTAGGATCCCTTGCCCGCTTGGCGGGGGCGGTGGCGGTGGCCCGGGAAGATCCCGCTCCAGTTGCCGCTGTTGCGTGAGGCGCTCCCGCGGCAACATTGCTTGCCGCGGTAGAGCGCGTCGCACGGCTCGGCGGCTGTTGACCCGGCTGCCGCCCCGCTGCGTCCCCGGCCCTGCGAAGGCGCCTTCTTGGCGGGGCCGGGGGCTCCGCCTGCGGCAAGTTTTCTGAAGGCTCGGGCTCCTCCTCGCCGGCCTCGCTCGGCTCGGCTTCGGAACCGGCAGGCTCCTCCTCGCCAATGAACTCCGCGCGCTCGGCAAGGTTTGCCGCCTCTGCAGCCTCCGCCTCCTCCACAGTGAACCCAAACACGCCCGCGGCAGCTGCGGCCGCAACCTCTTCCGCCCTAGTGGCGATGCGCTGCAGCTCCTCGTCGGTGGTGTCACGTGTGAGGCTCTTCTGCTCGTCAGCGTGGACCGGCACCTCTTCCAAGTTGTCGAAGAACGCTTGCACGACGTCATCCGCAGGCTCTTGCCAAGTTGGAACGATTCCGTGTGAATCACACAACGGCATCATGGCGCGGATCCGGTCAAGCGAAGAATTGTTGCATAATGGGACAACGCCCCTCGGCAGCGTGAATGGGTGCTGGGGGTCGCGTTTGAACAACTCCAGGAGCATTGCATCCAGCTCCAAGACGGTGAAGTTGTAGTTGAGGCCCGGCCGCAGCCTCATGATGTCCGCCGAGTTCTTGAATTCCCAGGCGGGCCTCCCCCTCTCCTGCAGGGGGGCGATGCGGCAGCGGAGGAAATCTGCGCCTACAACGCCTATAGTGAGCCCGCGGCAAGCCTGAGGCGAAGGATCCTAGTAATGGCGATCTTCAGCCTCTCTTCTTCCGGGGCCACGTTGCTCCAGTCATTGTCGCGCACTATTGGAGTTTGGCGCACGGCGGTGAAGGGCTGCGGATTCTCCTCGACAATCCAGCACCACTCCGCTCTCCACTCATCCCACTTGCTGCGGAGCTCACCCTCCAAGTATGCCTCCTTCTTGCCGACTCTCGAGATCCAGGAAATCCCTCCGGCAAGCGTCTCTCCTCTCTCTACCCAAGGTATGAAGTAGTGGCGGAAAAGGGCAACACTGGGGTGGACTCCGACAAAGTTTTCGCACAAATGTGCGAAAACTGCCATGGTCAGAACGACGTTGGGGGTGAAGTCAAGGAGGCGGAAGCCGTATGTGTTCATGATATCGCAGAAGAACTCCGAGAAGGGCGGGCAGAGCCCGCAATAGAAGAATAGCGTGAAGAATGGGTACCCGTTTGGAGCCAGCTCCGAAGCAGCGGCCGGGAGTACCCTCGTGCGCGGATGCGCACGCGTCTCCGTCGCCCAAAAGAGGTAGAAGTACTCCCTCAGCTCCTGCACACCGAGCTGAGGGGAGAAGATCGCCCGCTCCTTCCGCAGCACCGCGAGCCGCTGCGCCTCGGCCGACTTCACGCCCTTTCCCTTGTCGGCTTTCGGGGCCATGGCGGAGGTGGTGAGGGAGGTCGACGGCGTGGTGATGCTGGTGGCAATGGGGGGCGGAGCGCTGCTCTCTCGGCTTCGAGAAGAAGGGGGAGCGGCGGAGGTTCGTGAAGATGGAGTAGCAGCAACCAGCGAGGGGGAACGAACTTCCCCTGTTTCCTCTGCTTATAAAGAGGGACGGGGCGGACGTTTCGCCCTTCCGAATAAACAACCACCCACAATCTCTCCCACGATGCCGCATTCAACGCGTGCCATTATGGGAGAGCGCGGTGGATACGGAGCGAGATTCGGTGTGGCCGAGTCCGCGTGTGCCCGTGCCCTGTCTTGGGCCTGGCCCAACAGCGCTCGGCACCGTGTCTGGCCCAGGCCCTGGGGCTCCTGTCGGTGTACTAGAATAGGGGTACCCTAGTACCCCGAACTTGTGCACGGGTAGTTGCAGCACACCGCGGCAAGGCTTGCCGGGCGAACGCCAAGATCCTCCAAGGTTCCCTTGGAGCCATTCAAGAACAAAGTATTTAAGCTCAGGAGACAAGGCCCGGCAAGAGGAGCTTGCCGGGAAGGCCAACCAGGACACTCCAAGGAACTTGTCGCGAAGCGCCTCGCGCTCCGACAAGGCAACAAGGCCCCGGCAAGAGGAGCTTGCCGGGAAGACCAACCAAGGTACCTCGAGGACCGGTGAGCGACAAGCTTCCGGACCCGACAAGATAACAACAGCGGCAAGGCACTTGCCGCGGCAGGCGGCCATTCTGTGCCCACGCTCCAGCGCATCCACCAACTGTCGCTCTGGGGGCCTCTCCAGGTGCGCGTGGCGGGAGGCTGTGCAGCCAGCGGTGCGCAGTGGCATGCGAAGCTGACAAGATCGCCATCATGGCGAACGGTGGCGCCCCTAATGGTCCTTTTCTGCATTGTTTGGGCGACTCAGATGGGCCTTTAATGCCCTTGTCCCCTGCCGTCAGGGTTAGGTAGGGTGCACTGTACAAGTAACTGTACCAACCACCCCACTTTTTACATTTGTACCCTTCTCTGCGTTGCCACCTGTCGGTGACCCCTTTAGCGTATAAAAGGAGGCCCATGCGCAACGTAGGGGAGGTTCGGTTCGATTCATTCGTGAGCCAGAAAACACTTAGCTCTCTCTCTAGAGCAAGAAGAGAATGGAACCAGACAAGTAGCAGTAGGAGTGTTATCTCTCCGGAGAGCTCCGAAGCTGGGTAAACTACTCGTGTGCTTCACCTCGATCTGCTCTTCGTGCGATCTCCGCCCCCGCCGAACCGAAAGGGGCCCGGTCCGCCGGCCCCATAGGTGTTCGAGGATCAGTTTCCCCGACAATATCGATGCCCACAACTACTTTGTGTTCTACTCGTGCATAGTAACTACGCATTGACCTAGCTCATGATGCCATTGTTGGGGAACATTGCAGAAAACAAAAAAAAATTCCTACGTTTCACCAAGATCAATCTATTGAGTCAACTAGCAACGAGAGAAGAGTGCATCTACATACCCTTGTAGATCGCGAGCGGAAGCGTTCAAGAGAACGGGGATGATGGAGTCGTACTCGTCGTGATCCAAATCACCGATGACCAAGTGCCGAACGAACGGCACCTCCGCGTTCAACACACGTACGGAGCGGATGACGTCTCCTCCTTCTTGATCCAGCTAGGGGAAAGGAGAGGTTGATGAAGATCCAGCAGCACGACAGTGTGGTGGTGGATGCAGCAGTGATCGCAGCAGGGCTTCGCCGAGCTTCTGCGAGAGGGAGAGGTGTAGCAGGGGAGAGGGAGGCGCCAAGACTTGAGGCGTAGCTGCCCTCCCTCCCCCCTTTATGTAGGCCCCCTAGGGGGGGCGCTGGCCCTAGGAGATGGGATCTCCTAGGGGGGCGGCGGCCAAGGGGGTGGAGTACCCCCCAAGGCAAGTGGAGGCGCCCCCTCCCCTAGGGTTCCCAACCCTAGGCGCATGGGGGGCAAGGGGGGTGCACCAGCCCACCAGGGGCTGGTTCCCCTCCACACTTCAGCCCATGGGGCCCTCCGGGATGGGTGGCCCCACCCGGTGGACCCCCGGGACCCTTCCGGTGGTCCCGGTACAATACCGGTGACCCCCAAAACTCTCCTGATGGCCGAAACTGCACTTCCTATATATAATTCTTCACCTCCGGACCATTCCGGAACTCCTCGTGACGTCCGGGATCTCATCTGGGACTCCGAACAACTTTCGGGTTACTGCATACTCATATCTTTACAACCATAGTGTCACCGAACCTTAAGTGTGTAGACCCTACGGGTTCGGGAGACATGCAGACATGACCGAGAAGCCTCTCCGGTCAATAACCAACAGCGGGATCTGGATACCCATGTTGGCTCCCACATGCTCCACGATGGTCTCATCGGATGAACCACGATGTCGAGGATTCAATCAATCCGTACACAATTCCCTTTGTCAATCGGTATGTTACTTGCCCGAGACTTGATCGTCGGTATCCCAATACCTCGTTCAGTCTCGTTATCGGCAAGTCACTTTACTCGTACCGTAATGCATGATCCCATGATCAACCACTTGATCACTTTGAGCTCATTGTGATGATGCATTACTGAGTGGGCCCAGAGATACCTCTCCGTCATACGGAGTGACAAATCCCAGTCTCGATTTGTGCCCACTCAACAGACACTTTCGGAGATACCTGTAATGTACCTTTATAGTCACCCAGTTATGTTGTGACGTTTGGCACACCGAAGGCACTCCTACGGTATCCGGGAGTTGCACAATCTCATGGTCTAAGGAAATGATACTTGACACTCAGAAAAGCTACAGCAAACGAACTACACGATCTTTGAGCTAAGCTTAGGATTGGGTCTTGTCCACCACATCATTCTCCTAATGATGTGATCCCGTTATCAATGACATCCCCATGTCTATAGCCAGGAAACCATGACTATCTGTTGATCAACGAGCTAGTCAACTAGAGGCTCACTAGGGACACATTGTGGTCTATGTATTCACACATGTATTACGATTTCCGGATAATACAATTATAGCATGAATAATAGACAATTATCATGAACAAGGAAATATAATAATCATTTTATTATTGTCTCTAGGGCATATTTCCAACAGCAGGTAGGAGTCGGTCTACTTGTCTTGGACGTGATGCCTATACACATGATCATACCTAGATATTCTCATAACTATGCTCAATTCTGTCAATTGCTCAATAGTAATTCATTCACCCACCATAAAATACTTATGCTCATGAGAGAAGCCACTAGTGAAACCTATGGCCCCCGGGTCTATCTTCATCATATTAATCTTCCAATACTTAGTTATTTCCTTTTCTTTTTTACTTTGCTTTTATTTTATTTTGCATCTTTATCACAAAAATACCAAAAATATTATCCTATCATATCTATCAAATCTCACTCTCGTAAGTGACCGTGAAGGGATTGACAACCCCTTATCGCATTGGTTGCGAGGAGTTATTTGTTTTGTGCAGGTACGAGGGACTCGCGCGTAGCCTCCTACTGGATTGATACCTTGGTTCTCAAAAACTGTGGGAAATACTTACACTACTTTGCTGCATCATCCTTTCCTCTTCAAGGAAATCCAACGCAGTGCTCAAGAGGTAGCAAGAATATTTCTGGCACCGTTGCCGAGGAGGTTTGCGCAAGTCAAGATTTGACTCCCGACAACGAGCCATTTCTGGCGCCATTGCCGGGGAGTCTACGCAAAAGTCAACATACCAAGTACCCATCACAACCCTTATCTCCTGCATTACATTGTTTGCCATTTGCCTCTCGTTTTCCTCTCCCCCACTTCACCCTTGCCATTTTATTCGCCCTCTCTCTCTATCCGCCCTCTCTTTCTCTATTTGCCTCTTTTTGCCTTTTGCACTTTCTGTCATCATGTCTGAAATTGGGGAAATTATTGTTGATATGGACAATAATAATATCATGAAAAATTCTGACGCTCTTGCTGAAGAACCACTATCTTACATACAAAAAAATTCCATATTGGTAGTGGTAATATTATTGGAAAAGTAGTTATCCAAGATTTCTATACTTGTGCCGGTGCTTTGCCTTCTATGGGTAGTTCTATCCTTCATAGAACTAGTAGTCCTGTGGACGCTATTGCCATGCTTGTAGTTGAACTTGAAAGACAATTTATGCACATGCACCCTTGCATACAAAGGATTTTCCTAGAATTTTCTAATATTGAGCATTCTTCTGTTAAGCGTGCCGCTACGATCTTTTTGGCTCATGAGTTCAGATTCATAATAAAAGAGGCCAAAGAAATCTTTGCGCATTATAGGGTGGACGCTTGCCGTCCTCCCATAGAGGCTATCCTTTTTTATCAAGAAGAAATAATGCGTTTTCAATCCCTAGACTATGTTGCTTTCAATGAAAAATCTTAGAAAAAGGGTTCCTACCAATGTTTTAGTTGATAGAATTTCTAAACTTAATGATGATTTGGCCATTCGAAATAAGGAACTAGGATATTCTCTTGAGTTTAGGCTCACAAAGTTCTGTCAAAAGAATACTTATAATGATGAATTGGTTGTGCAATACAAAGGGCAAAAGGAGGAACCTATACCTCCCAAGGTTGATCTTGGGGACTTTTGTCCCATTAAATTTATCCCTTTTGATTACTTTTGCTTGCCTCAAAGAAACCTTGCTGCCGAACGTAGAGAATATGAAAAGAGTTTTAATGATCTATCTTACTATTATGGCAATACCTAGATCTATCCTTGCTTTTTATGCCTAGCTAGGGGCGTTAAACGATAGCGCTTGTTGGGAGACAACCCAATTTTATTTTTATTCCTTTCTTTTTGCTCCTGTTTAGTAATAACTAATTTACCTATCCTCTGTTTTGCTTGTATTTTTTGTGTTTAATTAGTGTTTGTGCAAAGTAGAACCGTTGAGAAGACTTGGGGAAAGTCTTGTTATCTTGCTGTAAAAAACAGAAACTTTAGCACTCACAAGAACTGCTGCCATTTTCATTTGGAAAGTGCTATTTAGTTAATTATTTTTGAATATGATTAATAGATAAATTACTCACGTCCATAAATTTATTTTAGAATTTGTGGGGTTCCAGATCTTGCGCTAGTTACAGATTACTACAGACTGTTCTGTTTTTGACAGATTCTGTTTTTCGTGTGTTGTTTGCTTATTTTGATGAATCTATGGCTAGTAAAATAGTTTATAAACCATAGAGAAGTTTTAATACAGTAGGTTTAACACCAATATAAATAAAGAATGAGTTCATTACAGTACCTTGAAGTGGTCTTTTGTTTTCTTCCGCTAACGGAGCTCACGAGATTTTCTACTTTAAGTTTTGTGTTGTGAAGTTTTCAAGTTTTGGGTAAAGATTTGATGGATTATGGAACAAGGAGCGGAAAGAGCCTAAGATTGGGGATGCGCATGGCACCCCCAAGATAATCTAATGACACCTAAAAGCCAAAGCTTGGGGATGCCCCGGAAGGCATCCCCTCTTTCGTCTACTTCCATCGGTAACTTTACTTGCAGCTATATTTTTATTCACCACATGATATGTGTTTTGCTTGGAGCGTCTTGTATGATTTGAGTCTTTGCTTTTTAGTTTACCACAATCATCCTTTCTGTACACACCTTTTGAGAGAGCCAGACATGATTTGGAATTTGTTAGGATACTTTATGTGCTTCACTTATATCTTTTGAGTTATATAGTTTTGCTCTAGTACTTCACTTATATCTTTTAGAGCACGGTGGTGGATTTGTTTTATAGAAACTATTGATCTCTCATGCTTCACTTAGATTATTTTGAGAGTCTTAAATAGCATGGTAACTTTTTAAATAGTCCTAATATTCTAGGTATTCAAGATTAGTAAAAAAATCTTATGAGTGTTTTAAATACTAAGAGAAGTTTGATGCTTGATGATTGTTTTGAGATATGGAGATAATAATATCAAAGTCGTGCTAGTTGAGTAGTTGTGAATTTGAGAAATGCTTGTGTTGAAGTTTGCAAGTCCCGTGGCATGCACATATGGTAAATGTTATGTAACAAATTTGAAACATGAGGTGTTATTTGATTGTCCTCCTTATGAGTGGCGGTCGGGGACGAGCGATGGTCTTTTCCTACCAATCTATCCCCCTAGGAGCATGCGCGTAGTGCTTGGTTTTTGATGACTTGTAGATTTTTGCAATAAGTATGTGAGTTCTTTATGACTAATGTTGAGTCCATGGATTATACGCACTCTCACCCTTCCATCATTGCTAGCCTCTTCGGTACCGTGCATTGCCCTTTCTCACATTGAGAGTTGGTGCAAACTTCACCGGTGCATCCAAACCTCGTGATACGATACGCTCTTTCACACATAAACCTCCTTATATCTTTCTCAAAACAGCCACCATACCTACCTATTATGGCATTTCCATAGCCATTCCGAGATATATTGCCATGCAACTTTCCACCATTCCGCTTATCATGACACATTCATCATTGTCATGTTGCTTAGCATGATCATGTAGTTGACATAGTATTTGTGGCAAAGCCACCGTTCATAATTCTTTCATACATGTCACTCTTGGTACACTGCATATCCCGGTACACCGCCAGAGGCATTCATATAGAGTCATCTTTTGTTCTAGCATCGAGTTGTAATCCTTGAGTTGTAAATAAATAGAAGTGTGATGATCATCATTTTCTAGAGCATTGTCCCAAGTGAGGAATTAAAAAAGGGGGAGAGAAAGGCCATAAAAAAGAGAGAAAAAGAGAGAAGGGACAATGCTACTATCCTTTGCCACACTTGTGCTTCAAAGTAGCACCATAATCTTCATGATAGAGAGTCTTTTGTTTTGTCACTTTCATATACTATTGGGAATTTTTCATTATAGAACTTGGCTTGTATATTCCAACAATGGGCCTCCCCAAGTGCCCTAGGTCTTCGTGAGCAAGCAAGTTGGATGCAAACCCACTTAGTTTCTTTTGTTGAGCTTTCGTACATTTATAGCTCTAGTGCATCTGTTGTATGGCAATCCGTACTCCTTGCATTAACATCAATCGATGGGCATCTCCATAGCCCATTGATTAGCCTCGTTGATTTGTGACTTTCTCCTTTTTTGTCTTCTCCACATAACCCCCATCATCATATTCTATTCCACCCATAGTGTTATGTCCATGGCTCGTGCTCATATATTGCGTGAAAGTTTATAGGTTTGAGATTACTAAAGTATGAAACAATTGCTTGGCTTGTCATCGGGGTTGTGCATGATGACAACATTCTTGTGTGACGAAAATGGAGCATGACTAAACTATATGATTTTATAGGGATGAACTTTCTTTGGCCATGTTATTTTGAGAAGACATAATTGCTTCGTTAGTATGCTTGAAGTATTATTATTTTTATGTCAATATGAACTTTTATCTTGAATCTTCCGGATCTGAATATTCATACCACAAGTAAGAATAATTACATTAAAATTATGCCAAGTAGCACTCCACATCAAAATTATCTTTTTTATCATTTATCTACTCGAGGACGAGCAGGAATTAAGCTTGGGGATGCTTGATACGTCTCCAACGTATCTACAATTTTTGATTGCTCCATGCTATATTATCTACTGCTTTGGATATTATTGGGCTTTATTATCCACTTTTATATTATTTTTGGGACTAACCTATTAACCGGAGGCCCAGCCCAGAATTGCTGTTTTTTGTCTATTTCAGAGTTTCACAGAAAAGGAATATCAAACGGAGTCCAAACGGAATGAAACCTTTGGGAACGTGATTTTCGGAACAAACATGATCCAGGAGACTTGGACCCTACGTCAAGAAATAAAGGAGGAAGCCACGAGGTAGGGGGGCATGCCTACCCCCCCCCCCCAGGCGCGCCCTCCACCCTCGTGGGCCCCCTGTTGCTCCAGCAACGTACTCCTTCCTCCTATATCTACCTACATACCCCCAAACGATCAGAAACGGAGCCAAAAACCTAATTCCACCACCGCAACCTTCTATATCCACGAGACCCCATCTTGGGGCCTGTTCCGGAGCTCCGCCGGAGGGGGTATCCATCACGGAGGGCTTCTACATCAACACCATAGCCTCTTCGATGAAGTGTGAGTAGTTTACCTCAGACCTTCGGGTCCATAGTTATTAGCTAGATGGCTTCTTCTCTCCTTTTGGATCTCAATACAATGTTCCCCCCTCTCTTGTGCAGATCTATTCGATGTAATCTTCTTTTTGCGGTGTGTTTGTTGAGACCAACGAATTGTGGGTTTATGATCAAGATTATCTATGAACAATATTTGAATCTTCTCTGAATTCTTTTATGTATAATTGGTTATCTTTGCAAGTCTCTTCGAATTATCAGTTTGGTTTGGCCTACTAGATTGATCTTTCTTGCAATGGGAGAAGTGCTTAGCTTTGGGTTCAATCTTGCGGTGTCCTTTCCCAGTGACAGTAGGGGCAGCAAGGCACGTATTGTATTGTTGACATCGAGGATAGAACAAGATGGTTTTTTTTATCATATTGCATGAATTTATCCCTCTACATCATGTTATCTTGCTTAAGGTGTTACTCTGTTTTCATGAAATTAATACTCTAGATGCATGCTGGATAGCGGTCGATGAGTGGAGTAATAGTAGTAGATGCAGGCAGGAGTCGGTCTACTTGTCTCGGACGTGATGCCTATACAGATGATCATACCTAGATATTCTCATAACTATGCTCAATTCTGTCAATTGCTCAACAGTAATTCGTTCACCCACTGTAAAATACTTATGCTCTTGAGAGAAGCCACTAGTGAAACCTATGGCCCCCGGGTCTATCTTCATCATATTAATCTTCCAATATTTAGTTATTTCCTTTGCTTTTTTACTTTGCTTTTATTTTACTTTGCATCTTTATCACAAAAATACCAAAACAAATTACCCTATCATATCTCACTCTCATAAGTGACCGTGAAGGAATTGACAACCCCTTATCGCTTTGGTTGTGAGGAGTTATTTGTTTTGTGAAGGTATGAGGGACTCGCGCGTAGCCTCCTACTGGATTGATACCTTGGTTCTCAAAAACTAAGGGAAATACTTATGCTACTTTACTGCATCATCCTTTCCTCTTCAAGAAAATCTAACGCAGTGCTCAAGAGGTAGTAGTAGCTACAATGCCAAAAAAATATGAATTGGTTTGCAATAGTACTTAGAATAGTGATTTGCTTTATTATACTAACGGATCTTACCGAGTTTTCTATTGAAGTTTTGTGTGGATGAAGTGTTCGATGATCAAGAAGGTCTCGATGTGAGAGGAAGGAAGAGAGGTAAGAGCTCAAGCTTGGGGATGCCCGAGGCACCCCAAGTAAATATTCAAGGATACTCAAGCGTCTAAGCTTGGGGATGCCCCGGAAGGCATCCCCTCTTTCTTCAACAAGTATTGGTATGTTTTCGGATTCGTTTCATTCATGTGATATGTGCAGATCTTGGAGCGTCTTTTGCATTTAGTTTTCATTTTTATTTTAGGCACCATGCTGGTATGAGATAGTCCTTGGTTTATTTATAGAATGCTCTATGCACTGCACTTATATCTTTTGAGTATGGCTTTATAGAATGCTTCATGTGCTTCACTTATATCATTTGAAGTTTGAATTGCCTATTTCTCTTTACATAGAAAACCACCATTTGTAGAATGCTCTTTTGCTTCACTTATATTTGTTAGAGCACGGGCATATCTTTTGTAGAAAGAATTAAACTCTCTTGCTTCACTTATATCTATTTAGAGAGATGACATGAATTGGTCATTCACATGGTTAGTCATAAAATCCTACATAAAACTTGTAGATCACTGAATATGATATGTTTGATTCCTTGCAATAGTTTTGCGATATAAAGATGGTGATATTAGAGTCATGCTAGTGGGTAGTTGTGGATTAGTAGAAATACTTGTGTTGAGGTTTGTGATTCCCGTAGCATGCACGTATGGTGAACCGTTATGTAACGAAGTCGGAGCATGAGGTATTTATTGATTGCCTTCCTTATGAGTGCCGGTCAGGGACGAGCGATGGTCTTTTCCTACCAATCTATCCCCCTAGGGGCATGCGTAGTAGTACTTTGCTTCGAGGGCTAATAAACTTTTGCAATAAGTATGTGAGTTCTTTATGACTAATGTTGAGTCCAAGGATTATACGCACTCTCACCCTTCCATCATTGCTAGCCTCTTCGGTACCGTGCATTGCCCTTTCTCACCTCGAGAGTTGGTGCAAACTTCGCTGGTGCATCCAAACCCCGTGATATGATACGCTCTGTCACACATAAGCCTCATTATATATTCCTCAAAACAGCCACCATACCCACCTATTATGGCATTTCCATAGCCATTCTTGAGATATATTGCCATGCAACTTTCATCATCATCATATACATGACTTGAGCATTCATTGCCATATTGCTTTGCATGATCGTAAGATAGCTAGCATGATGGTTTCATGGCTTGTCCATTCTTTGATGTCATTGCTACGCTAGATCATGGCACATCCTGGTACACCGCCGGAGGCATTCATATAGAGTCATATATTTGTTCTAGTATCGAGTTGTAATATTGAGTTGTAAGTAAATAAAAGTGTGATGATCATCATTATTAGAGCATTGCCCCATAAAAAAAGAGGCCGAAGAAGCCTAAAAAATGGGGGGCAAAGAAGCCCGTGAAAAAAAGAAAAAAAATAAAAGAAAAAGGGGCAATGTTACTATCCTTTTACCACACTCGTGCTTCAAAGTAGCACCACGTTATTCATATAGAGAGCCTCTTGAGTTATCACTTTCATATACTAGTGGGAATTTTCATTATAGAACTTGGCTTGTATATTTCGATGATGGGCTTCCTCAAATGCCCGAGGTCTTCATGAGCAAGCAAGTTGGATGCACACCCACTTAGTTTCAGTTTGAGCTTTCATACACTTATAGCTCTAGTGCATCCATTGCATGGCAATCCCTACTCCTCACATTGACATCAATTGATGTGCATCTCCATAGCCCATTGATTAGCCGCGTCGATGAGAGACTTTCTCCCTTTTTGTCTTCTCCACACAACCTCCACCATCATATTCTATTCCACCTATAGTGCTATGTCCATGGCTCACGCTCATGTATTGCGTGAGGGTTGAAAAAGCTGAAGCGCGTTAAAAAGTATGAACCAATTGCTCGGCTTGTCATCGGGGTTGTGTATGATGTGAATATTTTGTGTGGTGAAGATGGAGCATAGACAGACTATATGATTTTGTAGGGATAACTTTCTTTGGCCATGTTATTTTGAAAAGACATGATCACTTTATTAGTAGGCTTGAAGTATTATTGTTTTTATGTCAAATGATAGACTATTGCTTTGAATCACTCGTATCTTAATATTCATGCCATGATTAGATACATGATCAATATTATGCTAGGTAGCATTCCACATCAAAAATTATCTTTTTTATCATTCACCTACTCGAGGACGAGCAGGAATTAAGCTTGGGGATGCTGATACGTCTCCGTCATATCTATAATTTTTGATTGTTCCATGCCAATATTATTCAACTTTCATATACTTTTGGCAACTTTTTATACTATTTTTGGGAATAACATATTGATCCAGTGCCCAGTGCCAGTTCCTGTTTGTTGCATGTTTTATGTTTCGTAGAAACCCCATATCAAACGGAATCCAAACGGGATAAAAACGGACAGAGAATATTTTTGGAATATTTGGAGCATTCCGGAAGAAAAATCCACGCGAGACGGTGCCCGAGGGAGGCACGAGGCAGGGGGGCGCACCCCACCCCCTGGGCGCGCCCCTGACCCTCGTGGGCTCCCCGTACGGCCGTTGATGCCCTTCTTCGGCCGCAAGAAAGCTAATTTTTGGAGGAAAAAAATCACGGCGAAGACTTCAGTCCAATCGGAGTTACAGATCTCCGGATATAAAAGAGACGGTGAAAGGGCAGAACTAGAAAACGCAGAAACAGAGAGAGACAGATCCAATCTCGGAGGGTCTCTCCCCCCTCCCATGCCATGGAGACCAAGGACCAGAGGGGAAACCCTTCTCCCATCTAGGGAGGAGGTCAAGGAAGAAGAAGAAGGAGAGGGGCTCTCTCCCCCTCGCTTCCGGTGGCGCCGGAGTGCCACCGGGGTCCATCATCATCACCGCAATCTTCACCAACAACTTCACCGCCATCATCACCAACTCTTTCCCCCTCTATCCAGCGGTGTAACCCCTCTCTTACCTGCTGTAATCTCCACTTCAACATGGTGCTCAATGCTATATATTATTTCCCAATGATGCATGGCTATCCTATGATGTTTGAGTAGATCCGTTTTGTCCTATGGGTTAATTGATGATCAAGATTGGTTTGAGTTGCATGTTTTATTATTGGTGTTGTCCTATGGTGCTCTCCGTGTCGCGCAAGCGTGAGGGATCCCCGCTGTAGGGTTTGCAATGTGTTCATGATTTGCTGATGGTGGGTGGCATGAGTGACAGAAGCATATGCCTGAGTAAGTAGGTTGTTTGCGTATGGGATAAAGAGGACTTGATACTTTAATGCTATGGTTGGGTTTTACCTTAATGATCTTTAGTAGTTGCGGATGCTTGCTAGAGTTCCAATCATAAGTGCATATGATCCAAGTAGAGAAAGTATGTTAGCCTATGCCTCTCCCTCAAATAAAATTGCAATAATGATTACCGGTCTAGTTATCGATTGCCTAGGGACAAATAACTTTCTCATAACAAAAAACTCTTTACTAAAACTAATTTAGTTGTGTCTTTACCTAAACAGCCCCTACTTTTTATGTACGTAATCTTTATTATCTTGCAAACCTATCCAACAACACCTACAAAGTACTTCTAGTTTCATACTTGTTCTAGGTAAAGCGAACATCAAGCGTGCGTAGAGTTGTATCGGTGGTCGATAGAACTTGAGGGAATATTTGTTCTGCCTTTAGCTCCTCGTTGGGTTCAACACTCTTACTTATCGAAAACTGTTGCGATCCCCTATACTTGTGGGTTATCATGTAGTGAGCCTGTAAGTTACCCGTGTGCCATTGTTTTAAATGATACTATGTGTAATCTAGCGTAAAGGGTCAGCGTTTGGTGACAGAGTAAATGCTAGAAGTGACTGCCGACACGCACAGTAATATGTCACACTCCTTTTGAGAAGTGGTGTCTGAGAATTTGACTTGGACAACCCTATGTCGGAGCCGATGTACAAGTCGTGCCAGCGCCGCATCGTGTTTCCTGACCTAGGCACCTTATAAGGGGTCGTATCCATACACCACACCAGCCATGACCACACTTGAACATCGCTCTTCTCCATTCATCCTTCCATGTCTCACCCTAGAGCCTACCTACGAACTCCAGATGCAAGCCCTAGTAGTTTTGTTAAGGTTTTGTGGGATTTGGCCTGCAATACCCTTGGTTCCAGCCACCCACCCCAGTACGAGTTGTTGAAAATGAGGATCACTCCTGATTCCTTGAAATACTGGGCAGTTGTGCACATCCCACGAGAGAATTTAAATCAAGGCCCTCCATATGTTGTCTTCGTCGGGAGATCCATGCCAACCTTAGGCATGGCTATTGAGGCTGCTGCTTATGAAGCAGTTACCCGTCTTTGGTTCACTGTACCCGCTGCCAGTGAAAGGAAATACTTCTATTTCCCGAGCCGCGCAGCTTCTGGAGTAGAAGCCATGTTCCGTTGTGAACGCATAGAGAGGAATCCAGCTCTGGCCAATCTCATTTAATATGTGATGGCCCAGGAGCATCTAACCCAGCAACTAATGGATTACCTCCATTATCTTGTTGTGCTAGATCCACATATTGCCATTGGTGGACAACCATGGCCAACTCTGGAAGGGCGTGTTCTTCGTTTACTTCCTTCACTTCCCCGGGAAGAAGAAGAATGTGCTCCAACACAGGGAACGCTTCCACAAGACCCTTTAGATCTCACCTTCGAACCATAGACAGTCATTGTTGCTGTACCTAGCACTAGTTTACGTGATGCAACCATTGTATTGTAATTTAGGGCATATGTCGTAAGTGCATTGCCATGACTGTATTCTGCATATGATCATTTGTTGTGATTTGCATTCAGTTCTTCTACCCATAACAAAGCTCGAGGACGAGATTTTCATTAAGGAGGTTAGAGTTTGTAACACCCCAAAAATTTAATCATATTTTCATTAAGTAAAATTTGGTTACAAATAATTTTTTGAGCTATATGAGCTCAGTTATTAATTTTAGAGCTTTTCTATTTTCTGTTTTACAAAATTCTTCCCTTTATAGAAGATTATTTTTGTGAAATGTTGTGGTCCTTGGTTGTTTTGTAAATAATTTCATTGAAATGTTTTCATAATAAAATTTGCCACAAGTAATTCTTTTAAAAGCATTTTCAATACTTAAAATGCTTCTGTTGCACTACAAGCACTAGTAGAAAAAGGGTCATCTGTCCCGGTTGGTAAGGGCCTTTTGTCCCAGTTTTTGAACCGGGACTAAAGGGTCGTTACTAATGCCCTAGCCCTTTAGTCCCGGTTCTTACACGAACCAGGACAGATGGGCCCCCATGTGGCCGGTGCGCCAAGCCCAGGCAGGAGGGCCTTTGGTCCCGGTTGGTGGCACCAATCGGGACCAATAGGCATCCACGCATCAGCATTTTAGGGGCTGGGGTTTTTGTTTTTTTGAAAGGGGGGTTGGGGGTTGGGGGTTTTGGGGGGTTAATTTAGGTGTTTCATATATTGTGTTAGCTAGCTAATTAATAGGGAGAAGTGTCCTCTCTTATGTCCGTGCTTGGTCGACGCTATATATACGTATAGAGAGGACTAGACACGCTAGCTAGTAAGCAAATGAAGGAAACAGAAGATCGTCATGAACATATGCATACAGAGAGAAGTGATATCGACCACCTCTCCTTCTTTGAGAGATTGGTCGAACAGCAAGTTTTCGTATATCTATCCGACACTACCGGCTACATATATACAATAATTATCTCTTACAATATAATCTCCTAATTATATATGAACACAGGGTCCACATAGTATTCTTCGTCTTCAGCGATCACGTGGTCAAGGAAGAATGCCGCCAATTCCTCTTGAATTGCTTGCATACGATCTGGTGGTAGGAGTTCATTCCGCATCTGAAAGATCTAATTTGAACAAGGGGGTCAATAAATATATATATATATATGAATAAATGAAACTCAACACAAATGATGGTAATAAAATAAAATTGTGAATATTATTGCTTACGCACTTCATATTGTTCGTCAGAGTACCCCCGTTCACAGGTTGTGTGGCAGATGGACTCGCAAACGTAGTATCCGCAGAAATCATTCCCTTGTTCCTGCCACAATGACTTTACAAGAAACAGAGGTCAATCAAACTGATAAGCAAGCATGCCAAATGGTATTGATGAAACTAGCGCTTGAATCACTAGGAGATGCGCAGAACATGTTACAATAGTCCTTACTTACGGGTGTCTAAATTGCAGCTTCTTCGGCAGTCCCAGAGCTTTTTTGGTGAATTTTCTCCAAAACCTTGCCAGACAAAGAAAACAATTACTTGATATCAGGGAATGAACAAAGTTGCTGATTTGGTGGATAATGATCAATTTAACTTACTTCTCGAGCATTTGAGTCATGTCTGCATAGTCCTGGGGATCTTTTCGTCTCGAGTCTAAGACGGTTACTAGTCCCTGCTCAAGCTTAATCTCTAGGAGAATATAGTGGAACCTGCGCACGCATGCATAACTCATCAATTACATTACTATAACCTGGACTAATAAGGTAAACCGAATATGCAAAAGATAGTAACACTCACTTGAAGTTGTAAGGAAAGAGTATTATATCTTTGTTTTCATTTATTACCAACGATCGTAGCAAGTTGGCCTCGGTATCTTTGGCATGATATTTAACCTCAGTTGCATCTATGAGATTTGTGTTAATGAACCCAATATCACCGATTTATCTTTTCTTCAATTCGGCGATCTTCAATCTGCATAATATAGTGAGGATAATTAAAAATACATGCAATGAAAGAGCTGACCTATATAGTGAGACTTAATGACAGAAGTAGTACTACTTATAGATAGTAGCAAGTGACCGTTGCTTTATTGAGGGCCTTTTGATTGAAAAACTGGAAGAACTCCTCAAACGGAACATTCAATAGTTCAATTCCAACGAGGTCATGCTCCTCTCTAACTCTCAGCGTCAAAGTATTCCTCCCCCCAAACTCTCTGCAGGTTTTCATGTACCAATCATGGAATCTTCGCATCATCGTTGTTAGAGATCTTTCATCTTTGATGAGAGGCTTCCTGTACTCATATTTTTGTTCTCCACCTCCAAGAAATCATAATGTACATCGTCGGGCAGGTAATCTCCAAGATTGCTATAACCGGGCACCATCCTCGGATCATTAGTGACGATGTCGCTAGACACCTTGAGCGGGGGGCACGATTGGTTCGCTTGTTCACCGAGCTAGGCAATTTTTTTCCTAGCTCGTCGTTCTTTTATCCTTTGATCACTGACAGTACTTCCCGTCCACTCCGCTTCGACAAATGTCTTTGCAATAATGCGCTCATAGTTGCCTTTCGGCGGAGACTTTGGTGGTTTTGTCAGGGCAGCCAGAGTGCGCTTCACTTTCACCGGATCTACCTTCTTCTCCGGAGGTGGATGTTTCTTTGCTTTCACCCCTTGAAAGAAGTTCGTCACTTCAGCTCG
Organism: Triticum aestivum; assembly: GCF_018294505.1. NCBI lineage: Eukaryota > Viridiplantae > Streptophyta > Magnoliopsida > Poales > Poaceae > Triticum > Triticum aestivum. Next base: position 337,281,848 of record NC_057806.1, read on the forward strand.
CGCGATCTTCGTGTTCTCCTCTGGGGTCCTCTCATATGGTAACTTCTCTGGAGTCTTCAAAGGAGGACCGAATCTGTATTGCCTCCCGCCTCTGGCTGTACTGCTCGACGTCGGCAGAGCAGACGGAGCGGCTGTGGCTGTCTTCTTTCCTTGCTTACGAGGCGGAGGAGAAGGACTACGATGCGCCGGAGCAGCCAGAGCGGCGGTGGGTCTCTTCCGCCCTTGCTGACGAGGCGGAGAAGGAGGAGGCTGGCTGCTCGGCCGCGCCAGCGCAGGCGGAGAAGGAGGCAGAGTGCTGCCACGTGCCGAAGAAGGAGGCTGAGTACCCTGATCACTCACCGGAGGAGGAGGCGGAGGAGGAGGCGGAGTGCCCTTACTCGCCGGAGGAGGAGGAGGAGGCGGAGGCGTCCAGTTCGGAAGGTTGATGAGCTCCTTCTATCATAGGCATGGAGTCTTCAGAGAAGAACCCTGCCGAGTCCCCCCTTCACTAGTAGGGTGGTCAAGCTGAAGGTCCTCAAATCCCTCCGTTATTTCGTCCACCATCACCCTAGCATATCCTTCTGGAATCGGACGATAGTGAAAAGTTGCGGCGGGTTCAGGAGGTTGAACAGAGCCGATAGCCGCCTTGACTTTGAAGTTCTGCCATTGCGTCATAAGGTGGAAATGTTGAGACTCCGTGATAGCATCCACGGGGTAGCTAGCAGGAGCCGTCAAGACATGCTCCGGCTGAAGCAGCTCGGTGGAAGCCATGCTGCTTCTCTGCTGAGATGGAGGGGTAGCTTCGGGGGTAGTTTCGGCAGGTCGCTTGCTGTGAGCTACTTCTCGTTCCTCTAGCGCTTGAACCCTTTCATGCAGCGTTTGAATTTGGGCCTGCTCCACTTTTTTCCTCCTCTCCTGGCATTTGTAACCGCCTGCGTCCAGAAAACCAGCCTTCCACAAAACGGAGCCTAGCGTGTCTCGTGTCCTTCCAGGGTGCTCAGGATTCTCGAGGGCCATTGTGAGCTCGTCGTTCTCTCTGTCTGGAACGAACGTCCCTTGCTGCGCTGCATCGATATAGTGTTGAAGCCTCTTGACTGGTATTCTCATTTGCTTGTCCGTCCAAACGCACTTCCATGATACAGGGTCGAATGTTCCGCCAGCCCCGAAGAACCAAGTCCGGCAACGGTCTGCCAGTTCATTGTATCTAGTTCGATCCCTTTATCAAGCAGATCATTCTTAGCCTTGGCCCACTTAGGCCAGGCTTTGAGGTAGCCACCTGACCCCGTGCGATGGTGAAGCTTCTTCTTTGCAACATTTTTCTTGTTTGTCGCCGACATCTTCTTACTCTTTTCCGATGTCTTGTGGGCCACAAATGCGGGCCAGTGATCTCTCATCTTCTCATATTTGCCGATGAATTCTGGTGTCTCTTCTTTGTCGACAAACATTTTCAGCTCATTCGTCCACCTCCTGAATAGGTCTGCCATCTTCTTAAGAGCATGAGACTTGATTAATTGCTCTTTAACTGGCTTCTCCGGATCCTCCTCTGGCAGTAGGGTAAAATTTGCCTTCAGCTCAGTCCAAAGATCATCTTCCTGCATATCATTGACATAAGACACCTCAGGGTCTTCGTTCTTAGGCTTATACCATTGGTGGATGCTGATCGGGATCTTGTCCCTAACAAGAACCCGCACTGAGCAGCAAATGCTTCCTTTGTCCGGATGGGTTCAATCGGTTGGCCATCGTGCGCGATTGCTGTGATCTCAAACCTTTCATCCGAGCACAACTTTTTCTTCGGGCCTCGTCTCTTTACCGAAGTTGTGCTCGATCTGGAGGGCTAGAAAAAAGAAGAAATACGAGAGTTAATTAATATGTGTACATACCAAAAAAATGAATGCATCAATTAGCTAGTCAGCAGAGGCTTAACTAATATATTTACCTGGCCGGACTCTGTTCGGTCACCGGAGCCGTCACCACGGGCTCCTTCTTGCACCAGCATTGGGTCACCGGAGCCATCATAATCATGTCTTTCCTCCTCCATTATTCGATCACCGTAGCCTGCTTCTTCACCCTATTCTTCCAGACCATCATTGTCGTTAAGATATGACAAGACATCACCTCCGGCTAAGATTATGTCCCCCAACACCTCTTTTGCTTCCTCATCTCGTCCGTTCTCCATTGTTTCTGCAAATATTACAACATGACAATTATTACACAAACATGACAGCATGTGGATATATTAGTGGCAAACGTAGACCTAGCTTATTCCGGGTTTGGGTGGCCTCGGCAACACTTCAAGGGTAGGGGCGCGGCAGGAGGGGGTAGGAGACCGACATCATTTTTTCTAGGGTTTGGGTGTCCTCGAGAGTTTTGGTCGAGCGAGAGGGCTGGGGGGGTGCTCCCGTGGTATAAGTTATCACTGTCGAAGTTATCTGGGAGGGGGCTATATCGACAACGACGACATACATACATGGGAAAATAATGTTATCGGGGAGGGGGTAGGTCGAACCCCCCCCCCTCGTGTTGAAGTTATCGGGACATGGGTTATATCGACAACGACATACCCGATAAAAATAAGAAGAAAAAAAAGAAGAAAAAGAGGAGAAGAAGAAAGGAATAGAGTAGAAGAAGAAAAAACAGAAATAAGAAGAAAAAAAAGAAGAAAAAAAAGAGGAAAAGAAGAAAAAATCTTTCTTCTCCTCCTCTATTCCTTTCTTCTTCTCCTCTTCTTTTTCTTCTTTTTTCCTCTTCTTATTTATTTCTCCTCTTCTTCCTCTCCTCTTCTTCTTTCTTCCTCTTCTTATTTTCTTCTTTCTTATCCTTCTTTTTCTTCTTCTTCCCTTCCTAGCTAGATATATAAAACTTTTCTAAGAATGTAACTTTTGCATATACTCCCTCCTTTTTTATTTACTCTGCATATTAGGTTTGACTGAAGTCAAACTTCATAAAGTTTGACTAAGTTTATAGAAAAAAATATAAACATTTACCATAACAAATCTATATGATGAGAAAGTACATTCAATAATGAATCTAATGCTATTAATTTTTTATTGTATATGTTAATATTTTTGTTGATACACTTTGTCAAAGTTCACAAAGCTTGACTTTGACCAAAGCTAATACGTGGACTAAATAAAAAAGGAGGGAGTATAAAAAATTCCATGGATCGTCATTTCTCATATATATCGAATATATATCCATAGTCATATATAAAAACTTTCTATGAACAAAAAAGCATTTTTGACATATATATTTAGCATATTCTAATTTTTCCTAACTCTTTTACATCCAGAAAAATTACATATATGGAAAACACATTAATACACATATGAACAAAAAAAATACATATATGAACAAACACATGCTCTGAACAATTTTTTTATACATTTTGAACATCTACATACACATAGCCACATACATACACATATACATTACATATATATATGAACAAAAAAATTAAAATAATAAAAATGAAAAAACAGAGCCGGGACGGCGCGGCGACTCACAGCGGTGGCGGCTAGCAATGACGATGGCGCCGGCGGGGGCGGCGAGGGCGCCGGCGCGCAAGGGCGGGACGGGGCAGGGGCTTGGGGCGCCGGGGAGGCGCGCGCGTCAGGGCAGCGGAGCTCGAGGCGGGGCGGCGTGTGGGGGCAGGGCGACGGCGACGAGGACCGGGCGGCGACCCGTCGGGGCAAGGGCGCGGGGCGACGGCGACGAGGAGCGGGTGGTGACGGCGAGCATGGGGCAGGGGCTCGGGGTGCCGGGGTGGCGCGCTCGTCAGAGCAGGGGAGCTCGAGGCGGGGCGACGCGTGGGGGCAGGGCGACGGCGACGAGGACCGGGCGGCGAGCCGTCGAGGCAAGGGCGCGGGGCGATGGCGACGAGGAGCGGGCGGCGAGGCGAGCACGGGCAGCCTGGCGGCGTCGATGAGCTCGGCGTCATCGGGGGCAAATGGTCGATGAAACTGAAAAATTCCAAAGTCCTGCTTATATACACAGAGTATTGGACCCGGTTCGTGGCACCAACCGGTACCAATGCCCACCTTTAGTCCCGGTTGGTGCCACCAACCGGGACCAAAGGTCTACACCTTTGGTCGGGGACCTTTGGTCCCGGTTGGTGGCACCGACCGGGACTAAAGGTGGGCATTGGTACCGGTTGGTGCCACGAACCGGGACTAAAACCCACCTTTAGTATCGGTTGGTGCCACCAACCGGGACCAAAGGCCTTGCACAGCCCGCGGCCAAAAGTTTAGTCCCACCTCTCTAGTTGAGAGGGTCTCGGAGTGGTTTATAAGCCCCACTGCGGCTGCCCTCTCGAGCTCCTCTCAAATGCAGGCTTACGGGCCTAATCTCACACTATGCTGTCTCTGGGCCTACTGGGCCTTCTGCGGGCCTGAATCCTGGCCCAGGTTGGGTTTCTAGTCGTATTCAGGCCGTGGTGGCCCAATATGTTGCAGTTTTTTTATTTTTTTTCCAGTTTTTTGTTTTGTTTTTTGCATTATTTATTTTCTTTTGTTTTTTGCTTTATTTTTTTAATTCTTTTTGCTTTTAGGTCAGAAAAATTATAAACATTCTGTTAGTGCCATCAGTTTTCAAATTTGAATAGTTATAATTTGAATTCTTTGAAATTTGTGTTAATCACAAGTTTGTGATTAACTTTACTATAAAAATAGTTTTTTCCCATTTTTTGTTTTGTTTTTTTGCATTATTTATTTTCTTTTGTTTTTTGCTTTATTTTTTAATTCTTTTTGCTTTTAGGTCAGGAAAATTATAAACTTTCTGTTAGTGCCATTAGTTTTAGAAAAATTATAAAATATTTGTTAGTGCCATTAGTTTTCAAATTTGAATAGTTAAAATTTGAATTCTTTGAAATTTGTATGAATCATAAGTTTGTGATTAACTTTACTATAAAAATAGTTTTTTCTAGTTTTTTTGTTTTGTTTTTTGCATTATTTATTTCTTTTGTTTTTGCTTATTTTTTAATTCTTTTTGCTTTTAGGTCAGCAAAATTATAAACTTTCTGTTAGTGCCATTAGTTTTAGAAAAATTATAAACTTTCTGTTAGTGCCATTAGTTTTCAAATTTGAATAGTTAAAATTTGAATTCTTTGAAATTTGTGTGAATCACAAGTTTGTGATTACCTTTACTAAAAAATGAGCATAGATGCGCCTATAGAGAGAATTCAACCTAAATTCATAATAAATTTCTATGAATTTTAGAGAAATTCACTCTGAATTTAGGTCAAATTTCCTGTATAAGGGCATCTATTTTCACTTTGAGAGGAGCTCAATAAGGCAGAGAGGGACGGGCTTATAAACCGATGTGAGCGCCCTTCGGTTGGCGAGGTGGGACTAAACTCTGACCGCGATGAGGACCAACCCTTTAGTCCCGGTTTGTGGCACAAACTGGGACTAATGGTCATGGGCGATGGGCGAGGCGCATTGGTCCCGGTTCATGCATGGAACCGAGACCAGAAGGTCCAGACGAACCGGGACCAATGGCCCACGTGGCTGCCCTCTTGAGTGTTCTTAGTGAGAACATAGTTGACAAGGAGCGAACCAGGATTAATGGTATTACGAGGGCCGAACCATAAGACATTAAATCATTTCAAATGAACTTTGAAAAAGTTGAAAGTTGGCATGGTATCATAATTTCACCCACATAGCATGTGCATGTACAAAACGGACAATGGTATCATACTCGCCTGTTACAAAGTTGGCATGGTATCATCATAATAGTTGTGGGAGAAAGTCTTCACTTTTTCTTCGCTTGTGTCATTTGGTTATTGTGCCGTAAGCATGGATAATCTTCATCGTTTATCAGGATGCTTGGGTCAGCCTTGACTTTGAAGGGAGGAATTTCATGAAACTTTTCATAATCTTCAGACATGTCTGTCTTGCCCTCCACTCCCACGATGTCCCTTTTTCCTGAAAGAACTATGTGGCGCTTTGGCTCATCGTATGATGTATTCTCTTCCTTATCTTTTCTTTTCTCGGTTTGGTAGACATGTCCTTCACATAGATAACCTGTGCCACATCATTGGCTAGGACGGACGGTTCGTCAGTGTACCCAAGATTTTTCAGATCCACTATTGTCATTCGTACTGTGGGTCTACCTGTACCCCGCCTCCTGACAGATTGACCCATTTGCACTTAAACAAAGGGACCTTAAAATCATGTCCGTAGTCAAGTTCCCATATGTCCACTATGTAACCATAATATGTGTCCTTTCCCCTCTCGGTTGCTGCATCAAAGCGGACACCGCTGTTTTGGTTGGTGCTCTTTTGATCTTGGGCGATCGTGTAAAATGTATTCCCATTTATCTCGTATCCTTTGTAAGTCAATACAGTCAAAGATGGTCCCCTGGACAACAAGTACAGCTCATCACAAACAGTGTTGTCACCTCTGAGACGTGTTTCCAACCAACTGCTAAAAGTCCTGATGTGTTCACATGTAATCCAGTCGTCGCACTGCTCCGGGTGTTTGGAGCGCAGACTGTTCTTGTGTTCATCGACATACGGGGTCACCAAGGTAGAGTTCTGTAGAACTGTGTAGTGTGCTTGAGACCAAGAATATCCGTCCCTGCATATTATTGAGTCCCCTCCAAGCGTGCCTTTTCCAGTCAGTCTCCCCTCATACCGCGATTTAGGGAGACCTATCTTTTTAAGGCCAGGAATGAAGTCAACACAAAACCCAATGACATCCTCTGTTTGATGGCCCATGGAGATGCTTCCTTCTGGCCTAGCGCGGTTACAGACATATTTCTTTAGGACTCCCATGAACCTCTCAAAGGGGAACATATTGTGTAGAAATACGGGCCCCAGAATGACAATCTCGTCGACTAGATGAACTAGGACGTGCGTCATGATATTGAAGAAGGATGGTGGGAACACCAGCTCGAAACTGACAAGACATTGCGCCACATCACTCCTTAGCCTTGGTATGATTTCTGGATCGATCACCTTCTGAGAGATTGCATTGAGGAATGCACATAGCTTCACAATGGCTAATCGGACGTTTTCCGGTAGAAGCCCCCTCAATGCAACCGGAAGCAGTTGCGTCATAATCACGTGGCAGTCATGAGACTTTAGGTTCTGGAACTTTTTCTCTGGCATATTTATTATTCCCTTTATATTCGACGAGAAGCCAGTCGGGACCTTCATACTGAGCAGGCATTCAAAGAAGATTTCTTTCTCTTCTTTCGTAAGAGCGTAGCTGGCAGGACCTTCATACTGCTTCGGAGGCATGCCGTCTTTTTCGTGCAAACGTTGCAGGTCCTCCCGTGCCTCAGGTGTATCTTTTGTCTTCCCATACACGCCCAAGAAGCCTAGCAGGTTCACGCAAAGGTTCTTCGTCACGTGCATCACGTCGATTGAAGAGCGGACCTCTAGGTCTTTCCAGTAGGGTAGGTCCCAAAATATAGATTTCTTCTTCCACATGGGTGCGTGTCCCTCAGCGTCATTCGGAACAGCTAGTCCGCCGGGACCCTTTCCAAAGATTACGTGTAAATCATTGACCATAGCAAGTACGTGATCACCGGTACGCATGGCGGGCTTCTTCCGGTGATCTGCCTCGCCTTTGAAATGCTTGCCTTTCCTTCGACATTGATGGTTGGTCGGAAGAAATCGACAATGGCCCAGGTACACATTCTTCCTGCATTTGTCTAGGTATATACTTTCAGTTTCATCTAAACAGTGCGTGCATGCGTGGTATCCCTTGTTTGTCTGTCCTGAAAGGTTACTGAGAGTGGGACAATCGTTGATGGTTACAAACAGCAACAAGTGCAGGTTAAATTCCTCATGTTTGTGCTCATCCCATGTACGTACACCGTTCCCATTCCACAGCTGTAAAAGTTCTTCAACTAATGGCCTTAGGTACACATCAATGTTGTTGCCGGGTTGTTTAGGGCCTTGGATGAGAACTGGCATCGTAATGAACTTCCACTTCATGCACATCCAATGAGGAAGGTTATACATACATAGAGTCACGGGCCAGGTGATGTGATTGCTGCTCTGCTCCTCGAAAGGATTAATGCCATCCACGCTTAAACCAAACCATACGTTCCTTGGGTCACTTGCAAACTCATCCCAGTACTTTCTCTTGATTTTTCTCCACTGCGACCCGTCAGCGGGTGCTCTCAACTTCCCGTCTTTCTTACGGTCCTCACTGTGCCATCGCATCAACTTGGCATGCTCTTCATTTCTGAACAGACTTTTCAACCGTGGTATTATAGGAGCATACCACATCACCTTCGCAGGAACCCTCTTCCTGTGGGGCTCGCCATCAACATCACCAGGGTCATCTCGTCTGATCTTATACCACAATTCACCGCATACCGGGCATGCGTTCAGATCCTTGTACGCACCGCGGTAGAGGATGCAGTCATTAGGGCATGCATGTATCTTCTGCACCTCCAATCCTACAGGGCATACGACCTTCTTTGCTGCGTATGTACTGTTGGGCAATTCGTTATCCTTTGGAAGCTTCTTCTTCAATATTTTCAGTAGCTTCTCAAATCCTTTGTCAGGCACATCATTCTCTGCCTTCCACTGCAGCAATTCCAGTACGGTATTGAGCTTTGTGTTGCCATCTTCGCAATTGGGGTACAACCCTTTTTTGTGATCCTCTAACATGTGATCGAACTTCAGCTTCTCCTTTTGACTTTCGCATTGTGTCGTTGCATCGACAATGACCCGGCGGAGATCATCATCATCGGGCACATTGTCTAGTTCCTCTTGATCTTCAGCAGCTTCCCCGTTGCAGCATCATTGGGCACATCGTCTGGTTCCTCTTGATCTTCAGCAGCTTCCCTGTTGCAGCATCACCGTATTCAGGGGGCACATAGTTGTCATCGTCCTCTTCTTCTTTGCCGTCTTCCATCATAACCCCTATTTCTCCGTGCCTCGTCCAAACATTATAGTGTGGCATGAAACCCTTGTAAAGAAGGTGGGCGTGAAGGATTTTCTGGTCAGAGTAAGACTTCGTATTCCCACATTTAGGGCATGGACAACACATAAAACCATTCTTCTTGTTTGCCTCAGCCACTTCGAGAAAATCATGCACGCCCTTAATGTACTCGGAGGTGTGTCTGTCACCGTACATCCATTGCCGGTTCATCTGCGTGCATTATATATAATTAAGTGTGTCAAAAACCATTACAGAACATCATGAATAGATAATTAAGTGACCAAATTAATAGAAGTTCATCATCACATTAAAACCAAAGTACATACATAGTTCTCATCTAACAACATATAGCTCTCCAGAGCATCTAATTAATTAAACCATACATTGAAACTATGTAAAACATTTCAATGCGAAAACAAATGCGATCATAATCGCAACCAAGGTAACAATTGATCCAACGGCATAATGATACCAAGCCTCGGTACGAATGGCATATTTTCTAATATTTTCTAATCTTCAAGTGCATTGCATCCATCTTGATCTTGTGATCATCGACGACATCTGCAACATGCAACTCCAATATCATCTTCTCCTCCTCAATTTTTTATTTTTTCCTTCAAGTAATTGTTTTCTTCTTCAACTAGATTTAACCTCTCAACAATAGGGTCGGTTGGAATTTCTGGTTCAACTACCTCCTACATAAATAAAATCTATGTCACGTTGGTCGGAATAATTGTCATAAACAATAAATGAACCAAATAGTTATAAAAAGATAATATATATACCACATCCGAATCATAGATAGGACAAGGGCTGACGGGGGCGGATACCAAAACCATCGCACTACATAATAACAAGCAATAAAATAGTAAGAAAATTAGACAAGTATCTATCTAAAGTAAGAATTTTTTTTCTTTGGAAAGAAGATAAGAACAAGAGGCTCACCACGGTGGTGCCGGCGATGAGATCGGTGCGGGCGATCGACGGCGGTGAAGACGGGAATGGGAAGTGCGGGCCGCTAAACCTAGACAAATCTCCTGGAAAATGGAGCTTTGAGGTCGAGCTTCGAGAGGAGAAAGCTTAACTAGTGTGGCTCGGGCATTTCATCGAACACCTCATGTGCATAGGAGGTGAGGTAGAGCACCACAAGGCCCTCCCCTCGCCGGCCAGAGAAAAACAGAGCACTGGAGTGCCCTGCTCGTGGGCGAGGTGTATATATAGGCACCTCATTGGTCCCGGTTCGTGGCATGAACCGGGACTAAAGGGCAGCCTGTGGTCCCAGTTCAAGCCACTAACCGGGACCAATGGTGGTGGGCCAAGAGCGAGGCCCATTGGTCCCGGTTCGTCCCACCAACCAGGACCAAAGGGGCCAGACGAACCAGGACCAATGCCCCCACAAGGCCCGGTAGGCCCCTGGACTCACGAACCGGGACCAATGCCCCCATGGATCATGGTTCTGGACTGAACCGGGACTAATGGGCTGACCCGGCCTGAACCAAAGCCCTCTTTTCTACTAGTGAAGTATCTTAAATAATTGTTTAAAAATCCCACAAAAATTATGAGAGGTCAGATGATGCCTATAAATCACTTTTGAGCAAAAACCTAATTATATCTTTTGAAAATTTTGAGTGAAACATCCTCTTTTCAATCCTGTCCCATTCTTGAGTTATAACTGCAACCCCAATTTTCCTAGATCCATTAATTCTGAAAATTTTCCATCTTGTAGTCCTTCCAACCAAAACCTTAACTCCAGGATATCAGCTCTATGTGCATCTTTTAAGTCCACCAAACATGCTACTGAAGTTTCTATCCAAAACTGAATTCCGGTAAAACTTGCACTAGCAAGTTTCTCATCTTGCCAATATAACTCCACCACCATCTCTATCATCTAAATAGACCCCATCCTGCCAATTTTCAAATACAGCAAAGCTTTCTAGCAAGCCCTAGCATTCTTTCAAACACCTTGTGGGCATGACAGAAATGTTGCCACTTTATAACTTACATTGGACACTTGGTCGTTTGGCCAAACCGGCATGTCCATCACCCCTCTCATACCTAGAAGCATCATCTTGTTGATTTGTAGCTCGTGTGTGTCCCCGTAGATGCCACTGGCAATCTGTGAACACCTAACGTGCGTGCACCGGGCGTGGCTAGAGCGTGTGTTTTGCACGTGTCGGCACCGAGCTCCTGTCGTATCTCTGTTGCCTCCACCTCTCATCCTGATCCTCCTCTAGATCATCCCGGCCACCAGGAACCTCGCCAACAACCTCGCTTGGCCCCTGGCACCGTCCATCACCGTCTGCGACAACGAGGACCGCCGCCCGATGAGTCCTTCGCCACATCTCTGCTCGAGCCCCTCTCGCTTGAATGCGAACGGCTCGAGCTCATCCGCAGCTAACCGATTGCACAAACAACACACTGACACATCCTCGCCACTGCCCTCGCCTGCCATCAATTGCCGCCACCGTAGTCAGCTCGGGACGGCACCGCCCAAGGTGCGTGGCACATCTCCGAGCTAGCCAGCAAGCCTTGTCATCACTGTAGGGAGCCTCTGTCCACACCAACCATGGCCACCGCCCCTAACCACCCTCTCTACCTCACTAATGGCAACCGCCGTCGTGGCCATTCTCTGGAAGCCACGGCACCACCTCTCCCCCGCCTATTTATGCTCACCCCGAGCCCGCTCCTACACTCAACACCACCTCTCCATCCTGTGCAAGCCACCTCGGATAGCCAAATGACCGAAGATGGTCGTCTTCATCCTCTCCGGCAACTACTGCCGCTGCCACTGTTCAGATGGTTCCGACGCTGTCCGGCCCTCCCTCTCCCAAATTTCTTCACCAACAAACTCCTTGAGCACCTCTTAATCCATCCTCGCACTCGATTTTGCCCGGGAGCCACCATAGGCGAAACGCCCAATCCATCCCCGCCGGAGCTCCTTGGCTGAGCTCGCCGCCGGTGAATTCGTCCACCCCACGGACCATGGTGACCACCGGCAGGACCGCCTCGACCCCCTGAGCTCGTGGGTGGCCTGGGTTTCCCGTGTGGTGCCATCGTTCACCAGCAAACCTCGCCAAAGCTCCACCTCTGTTTGGCCAGAGAAGGAGGCGTGCGTGTGGGCCGGTCAAACCTGACCAGTGGGCCAGGCGGGCCCACTGTCAGTGCCCCAACGCTGCGCCAGCTCGTCTTAAGTGGAGACAGGTTGCGTTGAAGTTGCTTTCCCGTGAGGAAAGCGTATTCTCGCTAGTACGCCTTCGACATCGCAGCCCTCCCGCGCGGATGGGCGTTGGACTTGGCCCAGTAGCGCCAGGTGGCTATACCGCGCCTAGGGTGCATCTCTGCTCGGCCCATCACAGTAATATTTGTTTTCCTTTTCTTTTTCAGCAGATTTCAAATAAATCCACAACAGCCATTTCACATCCAAATTCGATGATTCAAATTTCTGCCTACTCCTAAAATCATTATCTATTTAAACAGAGAGGGTGAACATTTTTTCCTAGGCCTCGTTTTTGCTGGATCTACTAAATAGTCCATTTCCTTTAATATTCCATCTTAGTAGACCCATAGGAAAATCATATAAACTCCAAATGACTTGATTTTTTTTTCTGTTATCTCTCAAAATTCATCTAGTTTATTTTAGTTTTTATTTCTCAACTTTACAAACAACTTTTATGTAATGTTTTGGAATTGTGTGGTAATTAAGATATTTTGAAAATAGGAAATGGAGGGGAGATATAATTTCCAAAGTTTTGGAGTGCACCCAATCTTTCTGCATGCTCAAGGCAAGCATCTTAACACATGATAGGGTGAATGCATAGTGTTTGTTTGCATGTAGAATTGAATTATGAATATATTCAACTCATATGAAATTTGCATAGTATTGCTCATACATGCACGATCCCCCTTGATGGTATTTTACCTTTATTTAAGCATCAAGTATAAGTGAGTACGGCTATTTTCATGTGCCATATGTGCCTGTGTTGGTCCAGGTTAATTTGCAGGAACAATCAGTCACGGGAAAAGTGACTGTCAGACCGAAATCTCGTTGTGACGAGAATGATCAGTGAGTGTATGTTGAAACATACCGGGTGGTGACCCTGTTGGGTACTGCCAAGGAATTGTATTGTGCTAACCATTGTAGGGAAACATAAAGTTCCTAAGTTGACCGTAGATCGAGTCTTGTTCCGGTAACCCGCATACTTGATTCGTGCTACCACATGTCCCTGCCAAAGGTAGGGTATGGTTCAGTAAGTTGATAACCCCTTTCCTGCACACACACCGTACAGAGAGGCCATAGGGAATGATACTATTGGCCCAGTAGTCATGTCACTTGGTCCGTGGGCATGAATGGCCAGTCTGGGACCGAAGCTGAATGTTCATGCTGTTGGAGGCCGTTTCATGAGGCCTTCCCACTTAGAGTTTAACTTTATCATTGTTTGGGTGATCTCTGGCTTGATGGATTAAAACTGGTATGTGCGGGTCAGGTGTGTTTTCATCCCGAAGACCGTAATCAGAATTAGTCAACGTCTCGGGGTTGACTAAAGAAATCCTTTACTTGTGGGTAAAGAGTACACCCTCTGTAGAGTTATATCTATTCAAATAGCCATGTCCATGGTTAAGGACTATAGTCTGGGTTGGTCAAGTGTCGGTCTTAGTGTAAGTCTCCGAAGGAAATACTTAAATTGACCATGGTTTGTTCTACAGGGTAATCATTGTCACTACTAGTGCCGTTATCAATATTATTATTGACATGAATATTGTTGTGGACTAACTGTTTCCTCTTATGTGCAACTGTGAGTATCTCTTGGGATGGCTAGTCCAGCTGAATACTCATGCTATTTTCTTATAAGCCCTTTACGAGGCATCGCTTCAGACACCCGATTGTGGCGTGTATTTTCAAGACCTCTCATGGCGTCGCTTGAGTTCTTGGGCGGTCCTGTCTCGCCCGATTCTCTTTTAGACACTCGTTTGGCATTTCTCTTGGAATTCTTCGAGCGGTCCAACGCCTGACGTTTCGTTTCATTCCTTCGATTTACTAATCACATGATTTATTTTCTGTATGAATATTTGCCATGCCATGCTTTAATACTCAGTCAGCACATGCATGTAATTTAATTCATCATGAGCATATGCATCTGGTATATCTTTTGTTCTTGATGTTTGCGAGTACATTCAAACATACTCACTGGCTTGTCCCTGGCTATTGTCTTGGCCAGATCATGACTCAGAGAGGAGCACTAGGAAGACACCCCCGCAACCTAGGATTCGGACATAGCAACCACACGAGATAGGAGTTATCCAGGTCAGCTGTTCCCATGGGAATGGAGTTCCATCAACATTGGAGATCCACGAGTCGCTTCCATCATCTGCCACTAGAAATCATTGTTGTACTCAATGGACCTATACGGTCTTGTACTCAAATCCTTGTAATTGCTTGGAATTCTATATCAAGAAAATGTCCACCATCATCAGTAATCCTGGGTCTGGAGATGACACAAGGGTCGTTTACTGGGATTTATGTCTCGGAAATCCAGTCCCTACAACATTCCTCTAAGAGACACAGTACCCCTGGAAGCAATACAGTTGGATAGTGATCTGACCTATGAGGAGAAACCCGTCAAGATTCTCGAGTTTGCAAGCTGAGTTACATGCAGCAAGGTTATCAAGTTTTGCAAAGTTCAGTGGAGCCACCATACCGAGGATGAAACCACCCGGGAACAAGAGGAAGATCTATGGAAAGACCACCCACACATATTTTCTAGCCAACCCGAATCTCGAGGGCGAGATTCATCTTAAGGGGGGTAGGCAAGGTTGTCAGCATCACGATTTTGAATCGGATCGGAGCTGTGATGGTAGGATCGCAAATCGTAGAATCTTCACTATCAGGATCATAACAACGTAGATTCTATGAACTAAAGTCATAGAATTAGAGGGGTTAGATTGGATCGTAAAGTCGTAGAATCGTATAATAGAATCGCAATTCTGACAACCTTGGGGGTAGGTTTGTAATATCCCAAATTTTCAATTTGGAATGTTATACATAGGTCATGATATGCATATCATATTTTATTTGCATCTCGTTTGCGATCCTAGAAATCCTAAGCAACTCAAGGACCCATGAAGAGAGTTGAGGATTTCACTATTTTGATATTTGAATTTTTCTCAAATTTGAAAAGAGGATCACTTTGGTTTTAATATTTTTTTCTCCGAAATATTCCAATATAAAAATAAAAAGAGACGAGATAAAAGGACTTCTCCAAAATAAAAGAAATATTGGAGGAAAAATGTTAAAATCAAATAAGTATTTTATTTGGGATTTTATCGCTATTTTATTTGAATTAGAAAAATTATGCATTTTTAAAAATTGCATTTTTAGGACAGAAAAATGTTCACTTTGTTCTAAATATTTTATTTAGATGGTGAAAATTGTTTTTCGCATTTTTAGAACTTTTTTATATTTATTCAGGATTTTCTTCGGTGGAATTGTTTTTTTAATGTTTCGCCCGACTGGGCCAACGGCCCAACCGAGCGGGCCAAAGCCCAGCGCCGCCAACTGCCTCTTGGTCGGCACGGACTTCAAGGAGTCCGGCACGCCGCCTTCGCCGCCCGACTTCGCCCCCAAGTCGGAGCCCCCTAAGGTTATTTAAGCCGCCCCCGCCGCCTCTCACCACCACCGCCGCCACTTGCCGCGTTCGCCGCCGACCGCCGCAGCTCCGACGTCCCGCGCCGCCGCCGCGACGCCTCACCCCACCCCGCCACAGCCTCGCCGGAGCCGTCTCTCGCCTCCCTTTCCTACCGCCGCGATTCGGTAAAGAAAACCGCCGCTGGTTCTTTTTTCGGTTTAGACCTAGTTCGGTTTTTTTAGTAGAGCAGTTTTTTTGTTTTTCTCTAGTTTTGTTAGTTAGCGGACGTTCACCCGAACGTCCCTGTTCGTGAACATGTTCGTTCTTTCATCTCTGCTAACGAACGTTCATTCGTTAGTCTTTTCTTTTTATTTTATTTTCAGTCAGGGACCTATCTACGAATACTTTTATCGCAGATTAGCCCTTGATCTTCAAACCTTCGCAACTTTTCAACCGTTCATCCAAATCCAGTGAAACCAACGCCAAAATCTTCGTCTCGAAGCCCTCTTTCAAGTTAATAAACTTGAACATGGTTTTGACAATTTAAAATTTGGTTTCAAGCATATTTCAATTCAAAGTTCTTTCGATCGTAGTTTCAGTTATGTACGTCCGATTCGATTGATTCTTTTTATAAATCGAAGCTCTTCAGTTGAACTTTCAGTTGGGATATCTTTTTATTTGAGTTGTACCCTTGCATCTATGCTTGATTGCTTATGTATGCTATTGTTTGTTTACGATAGAGTTTTCGGAATGCGAAGCGTGCTACTACGAGCCTCTAGGGTTTGTAGATCGTCAGCAAGGCAAGTAACACTTTGATCATACTTCTTCATTACCTAGCTTTTATGCATTAGTTTCAAATCCTCAAACATTGCATGAGTAGGATCTCTTAGCATGTGGGTATTGGGAAGTAGATGATGAGGTAGAACCTATTGCCTTTTTTTATCAAACCTTGGGAGTTACTTCTACGTTATGCTCATACTGCTATGCTATGCTCGTAGACGTGAATTGGTTGAGTGTATCCATGACAGATGTGAGAGTTTTTAATTAACGGTTAACTTAAGGTGGCTACTTAAATACACATCTGGGTGGATTGGTTGCGAGCACCTGGAGAATCCAGTATTGTCCTAGGATATCCCGAAGTATCCGTGTGATCATTGTATGGTTCGCCACCCAGGCTCAAAGGGATCATAAGATTATTCATGCTAGAAACTTCCGTGTGCAGTCACAAGCCAATATGGGCTCTGGCATAGTTGAGTATGTTGCGTGACCTCTTTCAGTGGTAGGCTAGCAGATGTAGGGAAAAGTAGGTGTAACTGTCTATCCAGAGTAAAGAGTAAATGCTTCTGAAAGACTGTGTCTCGGTCATCCGTTTCTCAAACACCATATAGTGCGAGAAATCCAACGAAGGAGATTGAGTCTTGTGGGGAAAAGTGCGCAAACATCTGCAGAGTGTACAAACTAATCATGGTTAGCCGTGTCCCCGGTTATGGACATCTTGAGTATCTGGTTCTTGAATTATCATGTTGATCTGATCACTCTAAATTAATTTGTTGGGTTATTAATACTGCTTAATTGGGATTGAGTTGGAAGAACCTTCTCAATGTTTATCAACTACCATGATAGTTAAACAAAATATATTCCTTTGTTGTAGGAAAAAATTAGCTTTTCGCAAAAACATATTAACCATAGAGCCTCCACCAGCCATATATGCATGTAGTGATAGCATTTACCTGTTCATTGCTCTATTGTGTTATCTTGCCAGCATATTCCATGTGCTGACCCGTTTTTGGGCTGCAACGTATTATGTCGCAGACTTTTCAGACGAAGAGTAAGGTGCGCTAGGTCGTTGTCGTGCACTCAGCTATGCCGTTGGAGTTGATGGACTCACTTTATCTTCTAATCCTTCCGCTGTTATTGTATTTAGATGGTCTTAAGCCATATTATTGTAATAAGTACTATTTTATGACTTATTCGATGTAATAAGTGTGTGATTGCAAATCTGTTATAAATCCTTCGATTACTATGTGTGTCAGTATTACCGATCTAGGGATGACACTTATGCACAAAGATTTGACCGTTTGAGGTCGGATCGCTACAAATTTAAAGCTAAAAAATATTTGTTTTTAAAAATGTTTTCAAATTAGAAAAATAATCGTAATAGTACCTCCTAGTTTTAAAACTTGTTTGTGTTTTAAAAATACTCAGGTTTCAAAAAACAAAAAATTAAATATTGTTTTTTTAAATGTTCGAGTTTCATTTTTTATTACCAACTTTGCAAAATTTCCATGTTCTAAAATATATTCAGTTAAAAAAACTTTTCCTCTCAGTATCTGGCACGACTGTGAGCTTAATTTTAAATTTTGCGCTGCTAATTAAACACCAAATCTTATTTTGTCTACTGGCTAGCATTCTAAGCGATCAAGCGTGAGCGGCTGGGTTCAATTCCTAGTGATGCACACTTTTTTCTTGAATATTTTTTACTGCGCGGGCTGTTTGTACGCTAATGTGTCGGCCCATTGCTGCTCTGTGGGTCCTTTAATATTTTTTTGACAGAAACCAATCGGGAGAAGGAGAAAACGCCCGCACGAAGAACGTTTGGGACGTACGAAAATTTTCTAGGTCCCGCCGTAAACCAAAAAAACTGGAGAAACATTACTCCCTTTAATATTAAGTAAAGATAAAGATAAAGATATAGCTAAAAATTTATAGGCACATACGCTACACGTTTATATATGTATATATGTACACTTTAAGAAATATTTGAAATGTGTAAAATCAAGTTTTCAGCTAAAAAAAATAAAGAGCTGTGTGGAGACGTACGAACGCATTAGCGCTCCTACACACACACACACTCTCTCTCTCAATGCTGGTGCAATAAACTGTTTGTCTCCCTAGCAAGCTAACGTCGCTCAACTACAAAGTGAGAATTGACTGAATTTTCTCCACTCCAGGTGCAGAACCCAAGAGAAAACTATTGGTCAGGCAAGCATGCATGCACTATTAATGGGATTTAATGTATTGCAGGCATGGAAAGTCCTAGAGGTCGGTCTAGCCAGAGGATGTACATCATCCATGCAAATGTCCAGTACTCATTAACGAATATTGTGCGATGTATACCCTCATTAACGAGTATGTAATCTGTGTGCCCGGCTGCCCGCTAGAAGAGTTGATGTGTGCTTTCTAGCATAGCTCTACGCCCGTTTGACATTTTATGTTCTATCCGGCCACCCCTCACATGGTTCTTACTTAAAATGTACGGTTATGTAGACCCAATGGTTATGGTTTATTTACTTACAATTATCAAGAAATAACGGATATGATATATTTATTTTGAATGGTCGGATGCGATATATTTAGGCCCTGTTCGGAGAGCCTTCACTTCAGGAGTTGGTAGAGTTACAGTTGAAAACTGTGGAGCAGCTATTTTCTAACTCCACAACTCCTGGAATTTCGTGGAGCTGGTGGAATTTCGAACAGGCCTTTAGATGTGATTATGTAGATCTAATATGCATGCCTTTTTTATGTATGGTTATGTCATCTAACGGTCTGATCTACTCATTAATAGATGGTCCACCAAATCTTTTACAATTCCTATCATACCACTACTTTTTTCTTCTCCCCCCGCAGCTTATACTTCAATTTCTTCGAGCTTTCTCCACCAGCGGTTTATGTAGTGGTCCGCATCTCTCTGTCAACACTGTTGGTTGCCGTATGGTCAAGATTTTCTCATAGTTTTCACACTTACCCGAATCAACAAGTCATTGAACGATTCTTATCTGTGACCTGGAAATAGTTATTTCTCTGAGAAATGATAAATCCGGTGAAGGAAACTAAACATACATAGTAGATACCAGCATTTTAAGCAGGATGGAATGTGCCGAGATGCCTCGTCCGGCGAGTAGTCTCCACGGGCGGGGGCGAAGGAATGATGGAAGGGGGCAATAGGGACTAGTACATGTCAGTAGGAAAAGGAAGGTCACAGGTCCATAAATTGGGGTTTGAATGGAGTAATTAAGAACGAGAAAGAAGGAAGAGAGAGCAAAACGATCGATGGCATCTGCGGGCTGAAGATGTTATTGCTCTAGCAGCTCATGCATGCCTGCACGGCACTGCGCTGCACTGCACTAGCTGCGGCATCCGGCCGGCTTGAATGGTAAGTTGGTCTCGGTATCCACGCTAGCTCTCTCTCCCTCCCTCACGCTAGCTGCTCGTCCATGTAGGTTATTAATGGAAGGGGAGGATATAAGATCGAGGAGAGGTGTGGACGGCTGCAGGGAACCCTACTTAACTCCATCTCCATGCACACTATACGATCAGTGTCTTGTGTGTGACCAGTACTGTACGAGTTTCAAGTCAACTTCGATCGAGGTGTCCCATGCCATGGCTATCACCGACATGCATGCAGGAGTGGCCAACCTTAGTACGTACGTACGTACGTGTGCGTGCAACAAATTAGCCCTAGCTTAGCTTTAGCCATGCCATGTTGTAACTTACTCTAGCTTAGTCTTACCTTAGCTTTATATTGCTAGCTTAGCTTAGCTTTATTTTGCTTAGTTTAGTCTTAGCTTAGCTTTATTTTGCTTAGCTTAGCTTAGCTTATCTTTCTTTTCTATTCGTTCAAACTTTGTATATATGCGCTGAGAGAAGAAATTCTCATAGTTCCGCTTACAAAAACAAATTAGCTGGGGATCACCTTTAATCTCTCTTCTTTTGTTGGAAGTGTTGTTTTTATTTAAAAGGTTCTCGACAGGACATCCAAGTTTAGTACATCGCTAATACAAGTGGCACATGAAGCCACAACTTATGCATTACTACAACCTTCCCTAACTAGCTAGAACATGGGAGATGCCATTAGCCGATCGTCGCACCCAGACTGCCCTAAACTCCTCTTTTGTTTGGGGGCAAAACCTTTGACTTCCTCTACCAATGGCGCATACGTTAACATATCTTCGACCCTCGCCACGAGCTGTTCCACCACAATCTTGGAGTAATATTCTAGCACTAGGTTTTGAAGCCAACCGCCGATGCAAGTTGCACCGCACAATGACATGCCAGAAGACTCCTGGGCAAGAACCTTGGAAGCAGGGATTGAAGTATGATCTGCTACTTGTCAAGTATATAACCAAAAGGAGAAACATTGCTATCTTAGAGCAATGGATCACCTCTGCTCTCTAAACTAGTCCTCTTTGGTTATTATTGTTTCATTATGTTAGAGAAAACTCGCATTGGATAGATTTTAAAGGAAGATATTATTTTACCTTTTACTTTGTACATATTGTCATATATTAATGAAAATTACCATAGAACAATTCTTATACGGTTTCAGGGTCAAAAAAATGAATGAATGACTCATTGCATTGTTTTCAAGCATATATGTGGTTGGGTCTGAGCTTGTAGCAGCTAGCTGGTACGTAGGAAAAGAACAAAATATAAGAGGAGAAACGGTGCATGCATGAATGAGTACATGGCGTCTCTCTCATCATGACCTTATGATGCAGCACCCAACCAGCACTCAGTCTAGGCAGAAGGGTCGTGTAATTTTACAGGGACTCCTACATGTCATTCCCCATCAGTCTCTCTCTTCCCCTCTTCCTCTCTCTCTCTCTCCCTCTCTCTCTCTCTCTCATTCACTCACTCACACACGCACTCACAATATACACAGTGCTACTAGTACCAGAAGGCAGGCAGACAAACATTTAAAAGCACATCCTAGCTAGCCTCTTCTGTCGATGGTAAAAGTGGAAGAGATTGAAGAGAGAAATTGAAGGGCATGCATTCAAGTTTCCCTTGAATGCCACTAAGGACAACACAGTCTCTGCAGGCAATTACGCATCCTCCCATCTTGTCCCATCGATCTTCTCTTCTTCTTCTTCTTCTATTCCACTGTGATCTCTGGCCAGTCATTTAACGTAGCTATCAATTTCAACGTACAAGCAGAAAAAAAAGGCAGTCTTTCTTCAGGCTGGAATGGAACCTGCGGACGCAATATATATCTGACCTGATCTCATGCATGCGCCAGCTCAAAGAAAAAGAAACATTTGTTTGGGTGTAGTTGGTTAGCTAGAGCTAGCTGTACATGCTTTCAACACACTAATGACTTTTTTTTTTGAGGGACAACACACTAATGACTTTGTGGCAGAGCTAGAAACAGATGGTTTTATGTGGATGTCTAAAGAGATACGACGTAGTCACGTCATCAAGATGTAAGAGTTATCCCATCTAACGTAACCGTCGGAGAGCGAGTGCGATTCTAAGTGTGAAGTCCAATGGAGATATGTCATGCATTCCCATAGCTAGCATCTTTACTCGATCTACTAACCTTCTTTTTACTCGAAATAGACTATCACCCCGCTTTATAAACAAAGCCAACACGAATGAAAGATACATGGTGTTGAGAAAATCTCGATACAACGGCTTGTTAAAAAACACACATGACATAACAAGCCGAGCATGGTAAAAAACATGAGTGCACTACTAACTAGATGCCTCCACCAAGCCATCGAGCAGAAGCACATGAGAGGCTACACAACCGCCTTGCAACCAAGGCCTCTAGCACTACTCAGGAATCGGATACCCATGGGAGATTACTAGTGGCAGGCTCACCTTTGCACCCGCCATTGGTAATATTGCCAAATAGCAGTGGCGGGCACAGAGTCAGGCCCATCACCATCACCATCACTAGTATAGTAACTTCCCACTGGCATTCCTGACTTTTTGTTGACCACTGCAATTGGTCACTTACGAGTGGCGGGTGCACATATGGGCCCATAAGTGGTATTTGAAGTACCAATGTATCCTAGGGACATTGTCAAGTGGAGTCAGAGCCTATAGAGGATGTCATACAACTCGGAGCTAAGAGTTTAACGCATCCAGAATACATTCGCGGCTATCATCAACAAGTCATCTTGGCAACCGGGATGCTCCATGTCGACGACAGTGAGTCGAACGACAGGGCAGAGTGCTTGAAGGCACAAGTTGACATTATTGCCGGACTTGTATGACTCAATCATGCCGCTCACCCCAGTAGAGATGAATTTAACCGGCAAAATAAGTGGCCCTAGATAGCTTTCTACACTAACTCATGTCTAGTTGTGCACTTGTCGTCTATTGTTTTTTACTTGTACAATTGCCGTTATTGTTATTTACTTGTTTATTATTAGTTCACTGTCGTTGTTATTTGCAAAAAATGATGGTCTGTATTTAGAAAAGCCTAAAAATTTGCAACACTATCGCCACGGTAGCAAAACGTTGTCGTTGCAATAGTTTGATAGTAATGAAGGAAATATGCCCTAGAGGCAATAATAAAGTTGTTATTTATATTTCCTTATATCATGATAAATGTTTATTATTCATGCTAGAATTGTATTAACCGGAAACTTAGTACATGTGTGAATACATAGACAAACAGAGTGTCACTAGTATGCCTCTACTTGAGTAGCTCGATAATCAAATATGGTTAACTTTCCTCACCATAGACATGAGTTGTCATTTGATGAACGGCATCACATCATTAGAGAATGATGTGATTGACTTGACCCATCCGTTAGCTTAGCACTATGATCTGTTAGTTTATTGCTATTTCTTTCTTCATAACTTATACATGTTCCTATGACTATGAGATTATGCAACTCCCGAATACCGGAGGAACACTTTGTGTGCTACCAAACGTCACAACGTAACTGGGTGATTATAAAGGTGCTCTACAGGTGTTTTCGATGGTGTTTGTTGAGTTGGCATAGATCGAGATTAGGATTTGTCACTCTGATTGTCGGAGAGGTATCTCTGGGCCCTCTCAGTAATGCACATCAATATAAGCCTTGCAAGCAATGTAGCTAATGAGTTAGTTACGGGATGTAGCATTACGGAACGAGTAAAGAGACTTGCCGGTAACAAGATTGAACTAGGTATTGAGATACCGACGATCGAATCTCGGGCAAGTAACATACCGATGACAAAGGGAACAACGTATATCGTTATGCGGTTTGACCGATAAAGATCTTCGTAGAATATATGGGAGCCAATATGAACATCCAGGTTCCTCTATTGGTTATTGACCGGAGACATGTCTCGGTCATGTCTACATAGTTCTCAAACCCGTAGGGTCCGCATGCTTAACGTTCGGTGACAATCGGTATTATGAGTTTATGTGTTTTGATGAACCGAAGGTTGTTCGTAGTCCCGGATGTGATCACGGGCATGACGAGGAGTCTCGAAATGGTCGAGACATAAATATCAATATATTGGATGACTATGTTTGGACATCGGAATGGTTCCAAGTGAGTTCGGACATTAACCGGAGTATCGGGGGGTTACCGGAACCCCCCTGGGAGTATATGGGCCCTGATGGGCTTTAGGGAAGAGAGGGAGGGGATGCCTAGGGCAGGCCGCGCTCCCCCCAAGGCCTAGTCAGAATTGGAATAGGGGGGAGGGGCGGCGCCCCCTCCTTCCTTCTCTTCTCTCTTCCCTTTCCTACTCTCCTACTCCTACTACATGGAAAGTGGGGAATCCTACTCCTGGTGGGAGTAGGACTCCCCAGGGAGCGCCATAGTAGAGGTCCGGCCCTCCCCCTCCTCCACTCCTTTATATACGGGGAGGGGGGCACCCCATAGACACACAAGTTGATCATTGATCTCTTAGCCGTGTGCGGTGCCCTCCTCCACCATAATCCACCTCGATCATATCATAGCGGTGCTTAGGCGAAGCCCTGTTCCGGTAGCATCATCATCACTGTCATCACATCGTCGTGCTGACAAAGCTCTCCCTCGACACTCTGCTGGATCATGAGTTCGTGGGACATCACCGAGCCGAACGTGTGTAGACCGCGAGGCTGCTGTACTTTCGGTACTAGCATCGGTCGATCGTGAAGACTACGTATGACTACATCAACCGCATTGTCATAACGCTTCCGCTTACGGTCTACGAGGGTACGTAGAAAACACTCTTCCCCTCTCGTTGCCATGCATCACCATGATAGATCTTGCATGTGCGTAGGAAATATTTTGAAATTACTGCGTTGCCCAACAACTTGATCACGAGACCCTAATGTTAGATTTAGCAAAATTCATACAACCCGACTAGAAGAGAGATCTGAGCCCCAGAGTATAGACGAGGAATAAAAGATCCTAATACCACGCAATGGCGACGTGGGCCCATGGGCCGCACAACCAAGTTATTAAAACTATTTTCATCGACTAGACTCAACTTCGGCCAAGGAGTATGGAAGGGGGATTCCTACAGGCAGTCGGCTCTGATACCAACTTGTGACGCCCTCGATTTGACCGTATACTAATCATACACGCAAGTGTGTACGATCATGATCAAGGACTCACAGGAAGATATCACAATAGAACTCTAGACACAAATTAAAATAATAAAAGCCAGGGGCCTCGAGGGCTTGAATACATAGCTCGAATACACAAAGAGTCAGCGGAAGCAACAATATATGAGTACAGATGTAAGATAAACAAGTCCGCCTTAAGAAGGCTAGCACAAAAATATCAACAATCGAAAAGTCAAGGCCTCCTGCCTGGGACCTCCTAACTACTCCTCGAAGCCGAACTCCATGTAGAATCATCCTTGGGATCCTCTGGCTCCTGGACTCCATCATGTGATCGCAATAACCGGGAAATGGGGTAAAAGAAGTAGCAAAGCAACCGTGAGTACTCATCCAAAGTGCTCGCAAGCAAGATCTACACTACACATGCATTGGTGTCAATGAAATAGGTAGTATCTGTGGACTGAACTGCAGAATGCCAGAATAAGAGGGGGATAGCTAGTCCTATCGAGGACTACGCTTCTGGCAGCCTCCGTCTTGAAGTAGTAGAAGAGAGTAGATGGTAAGTTAACCAAGTATCATCGCATAGCATAATCCTACCCGGTGATCCTCTCCTCGTCGCCCTGCGAGAGAGCGGTCCCCGGGGTGTATCTGGCACTTGGAAGGGTGTGTTTTATTAAGTATCTATTTCTAGTTGTCATAAGGTCAAGGTACAACTCCGGGTCATCCTTTACCGAGGGACACGGCTATTCGAATAGATAAACGTCCCTGCAGGGGTGCACCACATTTCCCAACATGCTCGATCCCCTTTGGGCGGACACACTTTCCTGGGTCATGCCCGGCCTCGGAAGATCAACACGTCGCAGCCCCACCTAAGAACAATAGAGAGGTCAGCACGCCGGCCTAAATCCTATGGCGCGGGGGTCTGGGCCCATCGCCAATTGCTCACCTGCATGTTGCGTGGGCGGCCGAAAGCAGACCTAGCCTCCCTAATACAAGAGCAGGCGTTCCAGTCCAATCCGGCGCGCGCCGCTCAGTCACTGACATCAAGAAGGCTTCGGCTGATACCATGACGTCGAGTGCCCATAACTATTCCCGCGTAGTTGGTTAGTGCGTATAGGCCAGTGGCCAGACTTAGATCAAATACCAGGATCTCATTAAGTGTGTTAATTGCATTAACCGCGGACATCGACCAGGGCCAGGCCCACCTCTCTCCTAGGTGCTCTCAACCTACCATGTCGCTCCGCCACAAAGGTCCACTCAGAGGGCCGTCTGGACAAACGTCCTTTCGATCCCAATCCGTGAATCACTCGCGGGTACTCTACGAGCCGACCCGACTTTAGTCACCACATATATCATGTATTATGTATAATAAGTATATACCCATGATCACCTTCCGAGTGATCACGGCCCAATAGTATAGCATGACAGATGGACAAGAATGTAGGGCCACTGATGGAATACTAGAATCCTATACTAAGCATTTAGGATTGCAGGTAAGGGTAACAACAGTAGTAGCAAAGAAAGGCTATGCATCAGGATAGGATTAATGGAAAGCAGTAACATGGTACACTACTCTAATGCAAGCAGTAGAGAGAAGAATAGGCGATATCTAGTGATCAAGGGGGGGGGGGCTTGCCTGGTTGCTCTAGCAAGAAGGGTTCGTCGTCGATGTAGTCGATCACAGGGGTGCTGACAGCGGTGTCGGGGTCTACCGGAAAGAAGTAACGGAGGAGAACACAATAAATAACAGAGCAATCAAAACATCACAAAGCATAAAATGGCAATACGTGGTGCTAGAGGTGACCTAACGCAGGGATAAGTGATGTCGGCGAAGGGGGAAAACATCTGGGAAAGTATTCCCGGTGTTCCGCGTTTTTGGGCAAACGGACCGGAGGTGGAAAGTTGCATGTTCGCTATGCTAGGGACGTGTGACTGACAAATAGACTGCTTATTCGGATTTGTCTCGTCGTTCTGAGGAACTTTCATGTACAAAGTATTTTCATCCAAGTTACGAATTATTTTATATTAATTTTTAAAGATATAATTCATTTTTAGAATTAACAGAATTAATTTAGTTAGAAAATGTAATTATGACATCAGCATGATGTCAGGGTGATGTCAGCAGTCAACTAGTCAGTTGACCTAGTCAAACTAACGTGTGGGTCCCATTCGTCATTATGTTAGACTAACTAAACCTATTAATTAAACTAACTAAGTGATTATGTTAATTAATTTTAATTAGATTAGTTAAGTAGGATTAATTAACTTATTAATTAATTAATTACTAATTTATATATATTATTATTATTATTTAAAAAATCGTTCTGGGGTGGGCCCCGGCTGTCATTGGGCCAAGGGCCCTAGCGGGTGCGGGCATCGGGTAATACCCGAACTGGCGACGACCGCCAGTGGGCAGTGGGCGCCCGATTGGGCAAGCCTATGGCGTGGCCGGGTGGCTCGCCGGAGCGCGGCCACAGGGAGCCGGCCGCGAACAACGCCGGCGGAGGGCGGTGGGTCGGCAAGCGGCGGCGATTCCGGGCAGCGCACGGGGCAGCGTCGACGACTGCACGACAACAGGCGGGGCTAGAGAGAGCAAAGCCAGCGGCGTCGAGGTCAGATGCGGGGATGCGGGCTCACAAGGGGGTGGAACGCGGCGGGCAACAGCAGGGAACACGGGCTGCGGCGGACTGCAGCAGGCGGGCGCGAGAGTGCGGAGTGAGGTGGGGCGAGCAGGCGACGACAGTTGCAGCAGCAGGGGCGGAGCACGCACGGGCTAGGCGAGCGGGCGACGATAGTTGCAGCAGCAGGGGTGGAGTGCGCACGGGCTGGGCAAGCGGGTGAGCCACGAAGGGGCAGGAGGCTCGGCCGGCGGGGCGCGAGGCGAGCGGCTGGAGGAGGTGAGGCCAGGGTGGGTGCACGAGCACGGGACGACCTGAGCGCGGGGTAGCGGGACGCGGTCATCACCAGCGAGGATGCCTCGAGCGCAGGGTCAGAGAGGGGAGAGAGAGAGGAGGGGGTTTCCTCACCCCATGTTGCAGGGGAACAAGCGGCGAGGCTCGGGTGGCTCCTCGGGGGGGGGGGGGGAGGAGACGAGGGTGCAATCCGGCGAGGTGGCTCCGGCGACGGGGTCCGAGGCGGCAGCGATGCGGCGGCGACATCGAGGCGAGGAGGAGGCCCATCCGGGAGGAGATCAGGAGGCGTCCGGCAAGGTGACAGCGGAGACGGCGAACGGTGGCGTCGGGGGATCGGCGACGGGGCAACGGGATTAGGCCTCGATTTCCACGATCCGATCTGCATCGGGGGGAGGAAGGTAGCGGAATGGGGAAGTGGGGGCTGCGTGGCTCTAGGGCACGGGGGTGCGGGGTTAAGGGGGCGGGGTTTGCTGGCCTGGTGGCCGACTGGGCCGGCCTGTTGGGTCGGTTGGCCCATGGGGGGGTTCTTTTTCCTTTTCTACATTTTTGTATTGTTTTTCTTTTCTTTTATTTCTTTTCTGTTTTAGCTAATTGTTTGGGCACCAAATGAGTTTTTTAAAATATGAGAGCTGGCCCACAAATCACAGCACAATATATCCTACCACCAAAAACTAGTTTGGGGTAAATATCATTTCATATTTATTTTGTATTAATAAAAAGGTTATTAAATAATGTTTTCAGCCACTGTTTGAAGTTGTTTAAGTCACTTATCAAATTTCAATAATGTTGGTTACAATTTTATCATAGCCTCTGATTTATCTACTATTTATTGAACATTTTAGTTTTAATATTTGAAAACTTTTATTGGTTGTATGATTTTGAATTTGAATCGGTTTCGAACTAACACAAGATTAGCAACAATAACCAAGGTGACGTGGCATCGTTAATGTGGGACCACTCTAGCCTAATTATCTGGGCGTCACAATTCTCCTCCACTACAAGAAATCTCGTCCCGAGATTTAAGAGGTAGATTAAGGGGGGAAGACTAGGTTATGCAATTCTAACGATTCTTCTCGGTCTTGGTTGCTCTCCTCAAAGAGGTCGATCCATAGCGCTGATGTCTTCATACTTCACCTTGAGGTCATCATGATGAAGTCGGCATCCTTTCTTCGGGAACTCCATCATACGTACGAAGGACAAGGGGTAACTTAGGAAGAATGGACCACTACGATGTTGCTTATCTGGTAGATAACATTAGGGAAGGTGGCGGAAAGTAACTCTCGAATTGAAACTTAAGAAATTATCAAGAGCAAAGTAAGAATGTGCAAAATAGAAGTTTCAAGCACATAGACAATCGTTCGTTGCCTGATAGGAAATGTGACAGCGGTTCAGAGTAATGGGAAAGTATTGCGTCTGGTACCAGAATAGATCACTAGGAAGGTGGCCCATGAATTAGATACGAAGCCAAGCGGGTGGAATATCTTTGGAAACTGGGGTGTATAGAAGAATTAGGTTTCGATCCTATGGAACTGTGGGTTATGGGCCCACCATGTGGGTTAAAAGAAAAAGGAGTGGTGACATCTCGCGTGATCAAGTAAGCAAGGCTTGTCAGAGGATAGCCTATCATTTATGTTGGCAACAACATCGTTACCAAGGGCGAGGGACGATGAGAACCATTTTCCTGCTCGTTGAATGAGGCGGCCCAATAGGGAAAGTTCTTGTCCACCGGTGGCTACCGGAATGTCATCAACAATAGTAACAGGGTCTTGCTGACAGAATTGTACACCGAGGTGTTTTCATAAGCAGGATAATATTACTGCTTAGATCATATAGATAACAAGAAACGTTAAACAAAACAATGGAAAGGAAAATGTGTTTATCAGATTAACAGAACAATGGAAAGGAAAATGTGTTTAAACACATATTTCAGCGGTATATCCTTTCCAAGGATAAGCAGACCATGATATCCATTACAGGATAGAAAGTAGAAAACCCTTTAGGAAAGGAGAGATAAATTTCATGTCGTTACCCATACGATGGTGTTTGGATAGTTGATAAAGAAAATGTAGCTTTGTGCTTCAAATGTTCTTATTGAAGATCGGAGTACCAGTGACATGCTTCGAGATAGCATTGAGATGGTTTCAAGCAAAGGTTAGACTCTGGATACACGAAGGATTCATCAGGAACAACTTGTAGAATAAGTCTTACAATTTCCTCATGGAAGAATGGATAACCTTGCAGAAAAGGAAACTATAACACTAGGTGCTCCGTCCAGGTATGCTAGGCATGACATCACCTTACTCGGTCATGTAAAGGTGTTATAATTCCTAGAAATATGTTCCAACCATCATAACTGACCGAGATTCAGATCTGATTGGTGTCAGGATACCTCAGACTCAAGATGCAAGAGAAGAAAAAGTGTAGCACAAATTGACGAGATGACATTGTAAGATCCTCGGGAAATGACCTATGGAAGCGAGTTTCGAAAGAAGAGTTCATCATTAAATCAAGGAGAGGGTGAGGAGGTGGCTGATGGACTCAGTGCGAATTCATTGAGATTTCCAAAAAGATGGAATTCCATAATTATATGAACAAGGACATAACATTTGCTAGATCAAATGATATAATGATGTATGCTCGAGGAAAACAAACACAATTAACATTGGTTGAAGGGTGCACCCGAAATATGGGCTTAGGTAGCAGAATCAATGTTAGAATGGTGATTCAATAATCAATGGCCTAAGGATGTAATCTTGACCATCAACTCCAAAGCAATAGGGTTGATAGAAGGGCAGAATCCAAACAACACCGTTCACCTGTTGGTATCCCGGTTAGAAAAAACACAAGAAGGAATGGTGATGGTGAGAAGTATCACTATACCAAGAATTCTTAAGAGGTGGAGCAATTCTCACAACATCCTTGACATAAAAGGTGGTAATACTTCAAGGTAGAACGTAGTACAAGCTCGATAGCAAGTTGCATCCACAACATGAACAAGTTTATGATGAAAGAAAGATAAGGATGTTGTCGATGGTAACTCAAATTACCAAGGGACGAGGATGGTACTTACCATCACGAATTTGGTTGATATCCTGGAAGGAGTCAACATGTTGACGATGATCACGACACATTTGTCGAGAGATTTCATGAAAATGTAATCGATCAGTGATGGCATCAAGTCAAAGGAATGATGAAGCGAAAGTTTATTGGAACCATGGGTATGACACAAACTCAGAACCAAGCTTGTTGTTCAAGGAGAAATGATATGACAAGGAAGATCGATGTAAGCTTAGCTCACCATCGAAAAATTATGCTCCCGGAAGAAGGACCAGGTAGCACAGTTAAAATTTAGCACAAAAATGATATAGCCAATCAGGTTAGGAATGACTTGAAGGATTAATAAACTCGTAAGAAATGAAAATTATTTAAGAGTTATTGAATCGGAGTGTAGAGTTGATTCACTTATCGGTGTTCTTGAGTGACTAATAACTCAAAACCCGTGGGAAATCTGAAATCGGTAAGAAGCAATACTAGATGAAGACTCATAAGCAGTTATGTAGTTCGGTGATATTCTCGAGATAACAAAGGTGAAACTCGGAGATAGATCGGAATAGAAACTGATCTGTATCATAGACTTGTGATAGCAAGTACTTTAATCTTGTCAGAATAGACGAGTCAATGGAATGGTTTCCTTTCCGATATATTGAATAAGGTTATCATGGTCGGAACCATAACTACAAGGGATCCAATTTACGATACCAGAAGAATTATTCAAATGATTAAATATTCTTGCAAGAAGCTTTCATGATAAGTTCCACACCGTGTCCGTGGGCATGAACACAAAGGTTCAGGGTCGACTCCCACTCCTGCAATGCATAACCTTTCATTCACTTCTCGTTTTCAAAAAAATTGTAGTGTTGAAATTTTATTTGGCGAAGCAACAAAAGAGTATGACTCGCGAAAACTTTCGGGTTCATACAGTTTGGGGAAGGCATAGGTTCAACCCATCGGGGCATCTTAGGAGCATATACCATAAATTTCAAGAATAAATAACACAAGATCGATAGTAGAGCATGCTTGAGAAAGCAGATGATACAATTTACCAAAGGCATTATGTATCCGAGGAAAGGCTCACAAGCTCATTGAATATGAAGGACGTTATCGTATAAAATCCGACAAAGGGTCTGGTGGTCCACAAGGGATCTGATGTGAGCATTAGTATTCAACCAGAGGAGGAAAGAATGCAAGGAGATCAGATTATAGAAACAACTGACTAACTGAAAGCTCAATTGCAAAGGAATTATGAATTCCAAGACAAGGATCAGAAGCAATGCTCTAACTAGGGATGGATAAGTTGAGTAGTCTTAGGGATACAATCGATGGCAATTTGATTGGTCGAGATCCAACTCATGTTTAAAATGTTGTCTGAGCCGGGAGGATGAATCAAGGGACTCAAAATGATAATGACAAGGGATACTATGAATATTGCTATCCATATGGAACACAACCATAATGCAAGCAAACAAGTATTTGTGGGTAGAGCATTACCGAAAGATCAGATAGTATTTAAATGTGTATTGGGAATCATATGAACAATAGGGGAACAGCGAATACTCAGTAAGTGCGAGTAATTATCCATAGAGGGTATTCATGTGGCAACAACTGCGAGGCAGTAAGCTCAAAGGATTCTCGGAACAATGGAGAGCAGTTCGGGGCATCTTGTAATAACAAGATCAATGGGATTGAATGTAAGAATGGTAGATGTATGCAGTTATCAATAAGGATATAACATTGGTAGGAAATTTGCAAAGGCGATGGGTACAAGTGTCTTGGGAGAACATCGTAGAGTAACCCCGGAATCTTCTGGTGTAGAAGACGATCATCGGTAATAAGGTGTTCTCCGGGTGAAAGTGATCACGAGACCCTAATGTTAGATTTAGCAAAATTCATTTAACTCGACTAGAAGAGAGATCAGATCCCTAGAGTATAGACGGGGAATGAAAGATCCTAATACCACCCAATGGCGACGTGGGCCCATGGGCCGCATAGCCAAGTTAGTAAAACAATTTTCATCGACTAGACTCAACTTCGGCCAAGGAGTATGGAAGGGGGATTCCTACAGGCAGTCGGCTCTGATACCAACTTTTGACGCCCTCGATTTGACCGTACACTAATCATACACGCAAATGTGTATGATCAAGGACTCACAGGAAGATATCACAACACAACTCTAGACACAAATTAAAATAATACAAGCCAGGGGCCTCGAGGGCTCGAATACATAGCCCGAATACACAAGAGTCAGCAGAAGCAACAATATCTGAGTACATATATAAGATAAACAAGTCTGCCTTAAGAATGCTGGCACAAAAATATCAACGATCGAAAAGGCAAGGCCTCATTTCTGGGATCTCCTAACTACTCCTCGAAGCCAAACTCCATGTAGAATCATCCTCGGGATCCTCTGGCTCCTAGACTCCATCATATGATCGCAATAACCGGGAAAGGGGGGAAAGAAGTAGCAAAGCAACCGTGAGTACTCATCCAAAGTACTCTCAAGCAAGGATCTACACTACATATGCATTGGTATCAATGAAATGGGTAGTATCTGTGGACTGAACTGCAGAATGCCAGAATAAGAGGGGGATAGCTTGTCCTATCAAGGACTATGCTTCTGGCAGCCTCCGTCTTGAAGCAGTAGAAGAGAGTAGATGGTAAGTTAACCAAGTATCACCGCATAGCATAATCCTACCCGGCGATCCTCTCCTCGTCGCCCTATGAGAGAGAGATCACTGGGGTGTATCTGGCACTTGGAAGGGTGTGTTTTATTAAGTATTCGGTTCTAGTTGTCATAAGGTCAAGGGACAACTCTGGGTCGTCCTTTTACCGAGGGACATGGCTATTCGAATAGATAAACTTCCCTGCAGGGGTGCACCACATTTCCCACACGCTCGATCCCCTTTTGCCGGACACACTTTCATGGGTCATGCCTGGCCTCGAAAGATCAACACGTCGCAGCCCCACCTAAGCACAACAGAGAGGTCAGCACGCCGGTCTAAATCCTATGGCGCAGGGGTCTGGGCCCATCGCCCATTGCTCACCTCCACATTGCGTGGGCGGCTAGAAGCAGACCTATCCTCCCTAATACAAGACACTACAAAAAATACAATTCCGTGATGATACGTGTTTGTCATAGTAGGTCACGTTTTCTGTCATGCATGTACATCCATGACAAATTTATGGCAGAATCAAGATAGTCATACCTGTGCTGTCGTAGAAGTGTTCCATGACATTACCAAAATTATCATCATGGAAGTGTCCACTTCCATGATGATATATCGCGCGTCACAGAAATGCTTTCGTCAAGGGTGACTGACACGTGGCATCCACCGTGACGGAATGCCGTTAAGCTATCGGGTCCGGCTTTGGATCCGATAACCCGTTAACAGCCCGGCTAATGGGGATTTTCCACGTGTAAAATCATCATTGGCTGGAGGAAACACGTGTCGGCTCACCGTTGGGACATATGTCATCCACACATTGGACCCAAAGTGCCTATGAAACGTCGACACGTGGCACGGCCCAACAGAGGCCCATATAGGTTAAAAAGGTCGGCCCAGTCAAAGGCTCGTAGTACTTACTCAGGTACTAGTGCGCCAGCCTAATAACGGCCTCCTTAATAAAGGCCCATTTATGGCTCGAAGCCAGATCTGGCCCGTTAATTGTTCGGCGAATATCTGGGCCCATTTATGGCCCGAAGCCAGATCTGGCCCATTAATTGTTCGCCGAATATTTGGGCCCAATTACAGCCCTGTGACTTTCGGCCTGTTAGAGGCCCGATGTAGACATGGACCACTTCAGCCCGGTGTGCTTTCAGCCAGGGAATGGCCTGTGCTGCCGATGGGCCATATATGGTCCGACAGGACATCGGGCCCACTAACGGCACGTGATAAAGGTGGCAACAGTTAAGCCCAACGTGACTTTGGGCCTGTTAAAGGCCTGTCGCATAATTCGGCCCGTTGATCTCTGTACTAAGCTTTCGGCCTCTTAAAGGCCCATGATGTCAGTGGGCCAACTAAGGCTCGAGATATGTTTCGGCCTGGTAACTGCCCGTGATATAATTGGGCCCAAAAAGGCCCGGTCTACATTTCAGCCTTTTGAAGTCCCTTCGACGACTAGTAAAAATTGAGGCCCAATATGCATTTCGGCCTTCTATAGGCCCATGGTTTTATCCGGGCTGTAACAGGCCAGTACAATATTCAGCATGTTAATGGCTCAACGCTACCTGTGCCAAACTAAGTGTTGGGTCCACAAAAGGCCCAACTAAAATATAGGCCGGTGTAAGTTGTGGGCCTCGCGCTAAGTGTGAAGGCCCCAATGATTCGGGCCCATGAAAGATGTAGGCCGGCCCAATTGTGGCCCGCTAAACACCAGGCCCGTTAGAGGTGAATGTTTCGGCCCGGTCGACTACATTTGATTTTGTAGATAGCGAATGATGGCAGTAACTAGTAGGAATTAAGAACAAATCTACTCTATACAATAAAGAAATTACGTCATAGTAACTAAAAATAAACCTACACTATACAATAAAGGATTTATGGTATATTACATCCACTAGGCATCGAAGTTCACCACTAGTGATCATAACGCGCAACAAAGAAGCAGATTACAAAAACTAGGCACCATTTCAGCGTAACAAAATAATACTGAACTGAGACCACTTCTAAGATAGTTCAAGGAAGGTTAGCCCTACGTGGGAACTGCTGCGCAAGCTGCTGAGCAAGGTTGTGAGATCGGCCTAGCATGTCGGTCATAGCTTCCAGGTGTAGCTGTTTAGCGATGAGGTTCTCATTGGTGTTCTCCGCAATCTTTCTTAGAGATAGGACTTCAAGTCGAAGTTAAGTTGCGGAATGCCTTTCTGCTAGAACTTGGGATTGAAGAAGTCGAACTGATTCAGACAACGAATTTTGTGAGCTTGCCTGACTGCTAGTCTCAAGTAACTTGAACACTGCATCAAGAAAAGACTTTGGGGTTGTCTCTCTATCTTCAAGATGTTTTGCCTTCTTTGCTGCAATATATGTTGGGTTTGTCTCGCAGCCTTCAGCAGACTTATGCATGCCATAAGGCATATCACCCTAAAACAAAGAAGAGAGATGACATGTTTTGCACGTGTGTAAACAAAGATGATAACTGTGCTGTCAATTCCATCCAATTTCAAATTAGAAAATAAAGAGTAAGTTCAAAATATCAATAGCATAATTTGGCATTGTTCATAATGCGGGGAGCTTCACCACACTACTGGATTACCATGTCAACATAACAAGCATAGATGAAGGGCAAAGAAAATCATTGTATCTATTTTGGTTAATGTGTATGGCATGTTGTTCATATCATCAGCCACACCAGTAACATAAAACAGGAGATGACAAGGTGCAAACATGGGCTGCTTCACCACACACTGGATTATAGATCCACAAAAACAAGCATACATATAGGGAGTATTGAGTAATGTGCATGGTATGAATAAGGAATTTGGTTTTACAAGTAAAACTTAGAACTTACGGTTCTTGTGAACATGCATTTTGGTAGAAACAACAAACTAAAGAGCAGTGAATGATAGGGAGTATGAGCAAATTAAACAGCGGTTGAGGATAAAGGCTTTAGAAGGACTGACTTACATTAACAGTTAACACCGGCTTTATAATGCCCTTCTCCATGTCAAGGGAAGGATAACTCAAAAATTTCAGCACAAAATCTTCTTCATAAGCATTGCCTGTACTCTACATTTTGTAGAGAGTAATTATAGATATGATAATACTGGAAGGGATAGAGGATAATGAAGATAAGATGCTACATAATCAACTACCAATCCCTGGAAGTACAAGCATTACAGGACAAAATGTACTGACAAGAGCAATGGGCTACACTTCTGCACTGGCATTGTCTGTGTATTCTACTTTTTGGTAAGATTAAATATAGATCTGATCTTTTTTAGTAAATGGTGGGCGAGGGAGATAAGATGCAGAATGCTACACAATGAACCAATCCCTCTTCCCATAATACAAGAGTGTTTTGAACACTGGTGTACTGTACAAAACGTTCTTATATTATGGGACGGAGGGAGTAGCTGTTAATGTAAGTACAGTGATAGACGACGTTCAGTCCTTACAAGAGGACTGCAGAGCTAAACCTCTTCAAAAGCATTGGGTTGATTCTAAATTTATGTAAGAGTCCATACGGATCTTATAATGTCCACCAAATGGACGATAACGAGGCTAACATGTGCAGTGATGCTACATAATCAAACAGCTATGAAAGTAAGTATGGTCATACAGGGCAAGAGGTACTCACAAGAGCAATGCAGTGTGCAGTATAGTTGCGAGATTCTGTGGTCCCTTGAGAATGAATGTTCTTCTGCTAACAGTTTTCGTACAAGTGAGACGTTAAGGCAAATGCAGAAATGTAGTTCAAATTGTGATGTGATATCATAGATAGTACCTTACGCTGCAGCCGAGACCAATGTGTAACAAGATTATTCCAGTCACCGTCGGATAAATGTAGCACCGGAGACTTTACAGAAATTTCGTTTAGAGGCTTGCCATCGAAGTGCGCTTGCCTCAGGTAGGAACGATACTTCATCAACGAGTGCTTGAAAAGCGCAACCAACCCTTGCTCGTCTTCACAATCCAGTTTGGTCCTCGCCTATTTAAAAGAATGAAATCTTGTGTCTTCTGTCAGCAGAAACATATGCAGCAATGACCATGAATAACATTAGTACATTACTTACGCGTAAGTTGCGGAGGAAGACTGGAAATTGTTCTGTGTCTGCGGTATAATCTTTCCATGAAGGAAAGATGCGCACAAAGTTCCTGACAACAATATAAGCTTTGTCTTCTAAACTGGGAAGAAATGGAACAGGGGTCCTATTTGCTGCAATTGGGGCTCTCTCTGGTTCGAAAAGGGATTTGGCAACTGGATTTGGTGTACTCTTTGCTGGAATGGGGGTTTTGCGTCGTAGAGCTGGTGCTATGTCAACTGGCATAATCATAATGTTTGCTGCAGTTGGGGTCTGCTGAGTTGGGGCATCAGAAATGACCAGTGTAGTAGGGCTAGAGTCTGCTAGAGTTGGGGTGTTTTGTGGGTCAGGTGATATTGCAACTACACCTAATGGGCTATTTGATTTATCAGGTGCCACTACCTTTTCCAAATACTTTGCTTGTGCTCCTCCACGATCAGCAATCGCCCTCTTCCTTTTGAACGTCTGATACACAAGAACAACATTTGAATGGATAAATATGGTATGATGACAGATGGAATATGTACTGAAAATGG
The DNA here is from genome assembly GCF_018294505.1 of Triticum aestivum. Lineage (NCBI taxonomy): Eukaryota > Viridiplantae > Streptophyta > Magnoliopsida > Poales > Poaceae > Triticum > Triticum aestivum. The sequence continues at coordinate 337,319,871 of NC_057806.1, forward strand.
ATAGGCAGGGCGTATTCACATACACGATGTGTAAACTAAGCTAATGGCAGTTCAACAAAGTAGAAGCAATGCAAAGCATCAGTTGCAAGATATGTGCGACAAATATAACCTTGGAAAGTTAGAGCAAGCACCTTGATGGGTGAATAAGATAGGGCATCTTCCTCTGACTCCTCCACTAGGGAGCTACATTGACTTAGGTCTCCCTCTAGCTCAGAATCACTGTTAGGATCATATTCTGAGCATGAATCTGTAGGTGGAGAGCGTTTGCATTGCATTGCATCCAGACTTGATTTCAGTCCCTTAATGCCAAGTTTGACAGCCATGGCATTGTTCTGCTTTATTCTTTTCATGCGCGCAAGCTCATAATCATTATGATGCTGTTCAGAATCTGAGATTCATGAAAACATAAAAAGTAGTCAGATTATCTATGGAATGCATTGCGGATTCAACTCGAAGAGTGTCTCCCTATAAACCCCTGCATATGCAAAGTTCACCCCCAACCGTGCTGACCAGACCACACACAGAAATACAAACCCCTTATGTCTCTATAACAGGCAGACACACATTTCAAAACTGAAGTAGGAACATTAGAATCATATGAAATTCGTATTTGAACAAATAAACTAAGGAATTATGAGTGGCATAATGTTTAGCTTCAAGGGTGGAGTGTTGGTAGTGCGACACAAAGCAAGTAGGCAGATTGTATTCCATGTAAAAGATCGAAGCCTATGTAAAAGCTGGAAATGACACTTTCTTTCTATACAATGCAGTGTTCGTTGCCCACACATGATGGAAGAGATCACATAGAGAAATACTATTCACTCATGTCTACGGTTGCAGTATTTAGAAACAGGGTGGTCCACCCTAAAAGAATATTGACAACAAATATGACAAGGCAAGCATAGATGTAGTGAATCAATCATTTACTTGTGAGCTTACTAGGACAAGTATGCAGAATTGTAACTGCAGTAAGAGACCGTCCAAAATCTGAATCAAGAAGTTTGTCTAGCACTTATTGTTTGCAACTAATCGACGTGAATAATTGGATATTATATCGAATGAGTAAGAAAGACAAGTAAAATTGTCAACAAACCTGGCTTGCAGTAGTAATCTGGGTCAATGTCACTACGACCAACAATCCAAAATGACTAGTGTCTGTTCCTAGGGCCGGAATTTTGAAAACCCTGTGAACTTTACAGGTACTAAAGATTACCGAAATACATCTGAACCATTAAGTGTAGGTAGCACTGAGCACACAACAAACCCTAATGACAGTCCTGCCTAATGAGTAATGAATCAATTAGAAAATGGGTGATGAGGAGTGGCTGCTGAGTGTTGAGGACTTATCTCAGGATAAATCGGGTTGGCTTAGTGGGTGCTGCACGCCTGAGCCCTGAACGGACTGGGAAGGTAGGCACGGCGGCGCGCCCGGGCAGCGGTGACGCTGTTGGGCGAGCGGCTCCTGACCTCCTGTTAGTCCGGCATCTCCTCCTAGAGTCATGCCGTTCGGGGACGGCAAGTCGCCGGCGAGGCAGGCGGCTGGGGGTGAGTAGAAATCGGAAGCGCGCACCAGAACAGAGGGGAATCGAGGCCTGGGATGACCCAAAATCCCAGGGTGGGCCGGCCCACCGTGGGCACCCTGTAGAGATACACACCCGAGCAACAAACATGCATTTTCAAAACTAATTTAGGAACATTTAGCTGACCAATTAAGCGAATCTGTTTTAATAATATCAGATTCATATTTGAACAAAAGCTTGTTTAGCTTGATGGGTCGAGCAGTGCTATTATGACACGAAGCACGTATTCTGATCATATAGTGATCATAAAAGAGGGAAACCAGAGAAATGATATTTAGCAGCCATTGTTTGCTTCGAACTAAGAACTAAATTCTAAGAGCTAAAAAGAAAGTAGAGTAACCAACTTAAGATCTATTTTCTGGTTGAGATCAAAAAGTTGAGGAGATATGAAGTACCACCTCTCTTGCGGCGCCGTGTAGGCATTGGGGGTGCGATGGCTGTCAGTGGCGTTGAAGCAAATCTGTGACGGTAGATGGGTACATCGGGGGATAAGTCCCATTGCGGTGGAAGAGAAGGTCTTGTGAGCGGCCCCAAAAAAGAGGACGACGGCGCCGATGAAGCGAGAGGACGTGATGCAAGGCTCTTGGTCCGTCATCGTGGATGAGAAACGTCCATCTCTTGCAGTGGACGACGCGGTCTTGGTAGGCGCTCCAGCATGGTGGAGGACAGTGGCGATGGATGTGGTGGAGGACAACGCCAATCGATGGGGTGGGGATGGTGTTCTAGCGCAGATGGTGTATGAATGGGAAAATGGAGGGAGAGGTACGGGGAACCATGTTTTTGGGACGCGCCTGTCTGAAATATGGGAAAGTTACGAACTTAGCCCCCGTTTAAAATTTGGACGTCTCGTCGGTTGGGGATACGACGGTAATCTCGCATCTCGCCAATATTTGCCCAGAGCGATTTCGGGCGAGGAGAGGGTGGTTGGCGCCATGGTTGGCGCCCATGGTGTATGAACGGGCTGACAGGTAGGGCGGTTGTGTCACGTCTGAGTGAAGTTACAAACCTGCCCCTATTGAAAATATTTGCCTACATCGATTTCGGCCGAATCGACTTTGTTTTGCCGCCCACCATGTATGAATGGGGAAATGGAAGGAGAAACAGAGGTATTTCGGACGATCTTGAATCAAATGTGTTTTGCCACCCATGTTTGGCGCCCACCGTGTCGGAATGGGCTCAGAGGCGGTCGTGTCACGTCGATATTGAAGTTACTATCCTACCCCTATTTAGAGCAGTGGAAATCGGGCCGATGTATTGTCCGTGTAATGGGTAGACAGTAATTTCCATCTCCCAAACACTTGGCTTCGGGCAGCCGACGTGGGACTGGACATTTCGCCACTACTTTCGAATTTTGGGACAATAAGCATCCACATTTACCCTGGAAACTAAATTCAAATCCATTTTGTATTCTGATACGAATCTTTATAAATCATTCTATGTGTTTTTATATATCTTCAAAAGGACGACAAAGATGTATTCCACTGTCATATATGAATATGGTTTACAAATGCCGATACTCAAATTCAGAAGCTAGAATCCAGTTTAAGGTGAATTCGAATATTTGGAACACTTCATGTCCAACTCAAATGTCACACGCAGCATAATGTGTACTCCCATTTAGATATGTACACAAGCGATGTATCAAGATTCAAATACCGAGTCAATCAACCAAGAATGTATAGAACTAACATACGTATAAACACTTATAGAGTATATGGATCAATAATATCAACTAACATACCTAAGCCAGGCCACACATAGTAATAGTAGTATAGATGGACCATAAGTGCCCCTTTCCGATGTGTGCCACTTATGGTCCATCTATACTACTATTATTGTTGAATGCACATTCAGCCCGATTGCCATATTTGTAGGTCTGGCACAACAATCAAAATGAAATGTCGCCGAGTCTTATCAAGTAATACAGACTTGTGCTCAAATAAAATTACAAACCAAAAAAACAAAAAAACAATTATTACATGATCTCTAAAACAAATGGTTTGATTGATTACATGAACAAACAACACAAAGGTTATTCAACTATGGAAAGAACATTTCACCTATGATTTACCTAGTGGAAATTTAATTTCCTTTTTTCCTTTAAGACCTTAACAATGTGGTTAGTCTCAGCTTGCTTTGTTTTGAAATCCACCAAATATTTAATGGTTGTCTTGAGTACTGTTACTGATTGTGCTATTTGCTTCCTCAACATGTCAACTTCATATCTAAGTGCAGAAGCAGAATCTCTTTCTACCACTAGTTTAGCCTCTAGAGCATTAGTAGTTGGCAATTCATAATGCACGTTTGGGCCGGTGCCACTGCTGTGGGATGATACAACGTCCGTGGGGACCTCGCTCTTTGATCTTGGGCTAACCTATTTTGCCATTAAAGTTCCCATTGGATTCAGAAAAGTTGAAGTTAGCAAAACATCTCAACTTGGAGTTATAACAGCAAACCAGTTAAACAAACAAGGAATTAAAGCGTTTTAATTCGATGCTGAAAAGTAGTTATTAACATCATTGTAACCCGTTGTTGAAGCAGCAAAGTAGTTAAACAAACAAGTAGCTATTTAAGTTCAGGCAAACAAGTAATTCTTAATAGTAAGTATCAAACACATAGATAGGCGCAGTCTATAATAGGATTAACAGGCTGTGGCATTATGTAATCAGTAGCAAACTAAATTAAGCCAAGCAACGTAATTGAACAATTTTGCAATAAGTGGCTAACTAAAATTCCGAGAAACAGGTAACTGAACTTACGCTAGTTCTTTGTACAAGCACACTGCAACTTCTTTTTCTCTTACAAGGTTGTACGAAGGAGTCCATGGCATCAATTGCTTGGATACGCAGTCCCAATACTTCTTTCTTCCCACACTGCATTGGTAAGTCGAATGGTTAATCTGGTAAGATGGTGCGTCCTTCATATGTTATATGAGGACGTGTAGTCAGAGTAGTTGTAGCCACACACATCACACTGGCTTTTACTGTATATTTCATGCGATTACTTTTGGCATATCGAGATCTAAGCAATCTACAATAGGATGAAAAGACTGGCATCCTTCACATTATTGGCAAACTCAGTTCGTAGAAACAGGCAATTCAACCATTATGTGGGTAAATCAAAAGCGCCACTAGTATATTTTTCACTACCCCTATCATACACGCAAAAAGCGGCGACGCCACCATAGGGGCTGGTATGGGCGGCTGCCTCGGGTGGCTCGAAAGTGTGCACCTAGTTTGAGTCGTCCAGGTTGGCCCATGCTAGTTTTGTTCGTCCCAACGCACTAGCAGGCAATGTAAAAAATGAAGAAAAATGTTTCAATTTGGATAGGCCAATAACATAAGTGCAAGGAAGGCCCTATAGCAGGCTCACGGCCCAAACGAGCGCCTCCCATATTGATCGGCAGCAGGAAAAATCGCAATGCATCCGCTCCAGCATCTAGTCTGGTTCACTCCTAACCTAGCCGCCGCTAGACAGACCGACACAACACTTCCTCGCGCCCTCGTTGGAGGGCGGTCGCTGGGCTTCAAGCGAACGGAAGGACAAGAAGATGAAGATCCAACCCTGGGTGTAGCCTGCGTGGGAGGCAGCGGCGGCAGCACGGGCATGGCATTGAGCTTACACAAACGGATAGTCACAGCTAGCAACAGTAGCATGCACAACGAGTAGGTACATCACATCCCTGATTATATCTAATTCAACTCTTCAATTTCTGGCCAATAGTTAAACCCGACGGTGTTGTAAAACTGCTTGTATGTAGAGAATTTCTGAGAAAATAGAACCAATTTCTACTTATTTTATAACTCCCGCAATCAATACTGAACTGACTGAATCTGATGAATCTAATCAAGTTTCTGGTGCAAACATCCAAGCTCATGTTGTTCTTGAGCCTGAAGTGCCTAATTAACAGACTACTAATGAAGGATTTGATGCAAACATTTTACATGCTCCTGGTGATGAACATATAGTGTCTAATGAGGCATCTAATGCAAACATTTTGCAAGCTCTCATTGAAGGATTTAGTGTCCAATGATGATCTGCTATGTTGAGAGAGACATAGAGATTTGCAGGCATTGATGACAAGCAAATTATAGTACATTTTCATGGCTTGAGGAAATGTCGAGGCCATCTACCAGAAAGTCCCTGTATCATGACAATGTAGCATAAATACTTTTCTAATCTGTTGTTTGAAACTATTGGCATACTTGTGCAGGATAGATATATTGATATGCAGTTTGCGCACTGGTTATAGGTGCAATTACACTTCGATATTTTTAGCCAGAGAACGAATAATTCAAGCAGGTACAGACCATGTATGTAGTCCTTATACACCATGTTGCATTTTGTGTTTTTTGGTGCTTACATCATTTAGTGTTTATAATCTGAACTACTTTCGATCATTAGCTGGTTTTCAAAGTGCATGTAGCTTCAGATTTCTCAAGTTATGTTGATTTCCGGAGTGCAACTGCCTTCATATTTTTTAAGTTAAATGTTCGCCACTGGTAACTTGAATTCGTGGATCCGCCACTAGACACAAATCATACACGAATGCCAATACGAATTAAATGAACTGCCGAGACTTACGCGAGCTCGTTGTACAGGCTCACTGCAGCTCTGCTTGCGCTTGGGATGTTCCATGTACAAGTCCATGTTACCATTTGCTTGGATGTGTAGGCCTTGTGCTCCCTGCATCCCCCTCTGCATTTTTGACATGGCGAATGCCTGATCAAATAAGAGGAATCGACCTTGCTGTTGTACCAAAGGACAAATACTTACAAGGTTATACGGGTGTGCAAGATGTGTACCAGATCCCGTAGCGCCGTCATGCTTCGCTAGAAATAAGAGTTAAAGTCAGAGTTGGATAGGTGTGTAAGCTAAGAGAGCAGTGAAAGGATATCCAAACATTGTCAGAACAGTGCACAAGGGAGTGATGTGTGGATACCTAGTTCGGGCCGGTATTTGGGCATGATCGCCTAGCTAGAGTGCGGGTCACTTCAGAGCCGTTGAGGGTGATGCGCTGGTGTTGGCTGGCCACGCACGGACGCAGATCTTGAGTGGCAGCGGAGCGCTACGATGCGGTGGACGAGAACGTTGGTGAAGCCCCAGCGGCCTCGGGGGGCGGAGGCGCGACAATGTGCTCGGTGAAGTAGCCCCGGTGAGCTGGGAGACAACATCGGTGAAGCACACCTGATGTAGTGGAAGTCGGTGTCTGTGAGGCATGTTGGCTGTGGCGACAGACATTGTCGATGGACCACCTGGTGTGGTGGACAAGGGCGTAGATGAGGTAGCTGCGGTGCGGTGGTGAAGCGCGACCGTCGTCTTTGTCGTCGTCGTCCGGCACAGAGGTGGGGAAAGAGACGAGATGAGGGGTGATTCGAACTTTGCTTGGGTTGGCTGCGAATTAGGGATTTGAGCAATCTAGGCGTGGAAGGGGATGGTGGAGAAGGGAGATTTTGCAGGGCTGGAATTGGGACCGCCAGATATTTCAATCCGAAACGTGGAAGCATGAACGTATTTTGTCGTCGTCCTTTGGGGGGGAAGGGGGAGGGAGGGGGCGCGTGGCTGGGTGCTAAGCGTCCGTCCGACACACGCGACCACCACGACACGACCCTGGTCTGCCTGGTGCGCCTACATTTGAGAATGCAAACGAATCTTCTTTCATTCGCAAACGAATCTGTATGTATTACCATGCCCATGTTTTCCTTGCAATAATTAGTCATTCGAAACGAGATACTATAAATTAAATACTGAGGAGTTATTTCAAAAAAAAAACAAAACGGCATCCACGCTAACGTGGATTAGAGTGTGTGTCGCATAATTAGTTATTTGAATTAGAGTGTGTGTCACATAGCGATCTCCAATTCTAACGTGGATTTCACATTTCACTGTATCCACGCTACTTTTTAATACAAATTCATATGTATATGATGAACACCATGGTAGTGAGAAAACTTTTGGATGGATCCAAACATATGACCTACAAAATAGCACAACAAATCGAGTCAATGTCAACTTTTCGAAACCTAGTATGTCACAAATTCAAAATAATTACCCATATGCATGGTCCTCACTTCAAATCTTACAATGTACACGGAATCGAAACATCGATATTAAGTCTCGTACTATCTACATTGAAATGTTGTTTTAGCCCCCCCCCCCCGGCGCACACACGCTACATACTTCCTGTATCAGTCAATCTTCCTCTCCTAACCACCTTAGGAAGTTATCGGTTTCCAACACACATCCATTCTTTCTCTCCATGTTTCGATCTCTAACTCTCTCAACTACACAACTCCCTTTTTCCACTCTGTTATGAAATGTATTTACCTCACACACCCGCCATTGCACCCCATGCCGAGCTCTCTGCCTCTCCCCCTCTCCCTCTCACCCTCTCTCGCTAAATACATGCATTGCCTATCTACCCCCCAACCTCTTGTGCGCACGCACGCACATTGTCTATCTAGGTCACTCCCTCGAGACTGTCTAACTCTTTCTTCCGCACGGCGGGCCACACTCGCTCAATCTCGCTCTCTTTAACCGAGTCTCGTTTAACCTCGTTTTCTTTCACACACAAATGATATATCTCCCTGTTCGGGCCTCGATCGACACACTCTATACTCTCTCACACAGATTGTCTATCTAGGTCAGTCCATTGAAGCGCACCCCACTCTTTTGACCTCATGGCGGGCCATGCTCGCTCGCTCTCTCTCTCCCTCTCCCTCTCTTTCTCTCTCTTTGTATGTCTCGATTGACCTCGCTCTTTCTCGGAGAAAAATGATATATCACCATGTTTGAGCCCAATTCGACTTATTCACATTGTATACTCTCTCACGCACATTGTCTATCTAGGTCACTCTCTCCAACCCGTATCACTCTTTCGATCGCACGACGACCCTATGTGATCGATTGACCTTGCTTCCTCCCACGCACAAAATATATCTACACGTCTATGACTGGATCATCTCTCAAGCTCTATCTTACAGCCCTCACCCTTGCCGAAAGCTCAATCGGACAATATCTCTCCATAGCATATATATTTGTTCAATGAATGCCGGACCACACTCACTTTGTCTCTCTATCTATATGTCTGTCGATTGACCTCGCTTTCTCACGCGTATCTTCCACACATTGAAGCTACCTCTCCATCCCTCGCAAAGCCGGAGCTATTTACATTGCGAGGGGCACTCCAACCTTGGATTAATTTGTGTAGGCATTTATTCCGGTCGGTTTAGATTATATTTTCGTAGCATTCGGCCCACAACTACTCGAAACACCATTGCAACACCCGCAACTCCCCTAGTTGATTTCCTTTTGGCTCCGTCATCGCTCTCTCGCACGTCCTTTATCGCCTTCAATGTCGCACCATGGTATTATTGCAAAAAACTCCGTTGTTCTCTTTAATTATTATAAATAAGCTACAAAACTACACACCGATAGTCCACTTGGAATGGAACAAATTTCGACCCACAAATTAAAGTGCTACAAACTACACATCGAGGGGTCATGAAACAAATTTGGACCCATATACAAATTAAAATAAAAAGGACGAGGATCGAACATGCGACCAGGGCCTTCAAGCCACACGTCGATAGGCAACATACGTAGAACAACAATGTTTGTTATATTACCACAACCTATTTAATTGATAACATGTAATATAATTTTTAGTACTGTTCACCTTCACTTACTGGTGGGTTCAATGTGTTCTCTCTCTCGCTCCTCCCCTTCTGCGTTTAGACGCACAGGCAAACACGAAGAACTCGCGGGTGTTGTTGCCGTTGACCATATCTGGACGCGTTCACAAGTTATGACACCAGTTTCATGTGCTAGCAGCACTAGTCAGTGTGTACGTGCAATGCACGTTAATTTGGAAGTATATTAAGTGCATGCAGATATTAAGTAGGATATTATTTGCGTGTTATTATGTGATTAGCACTATTTGCACATTGAAGCAGTCTAGGTCGTTGGATGACAAGGAATACATGTTGCTTGATGATGTTTTATATTTAATTTGATACGGCTCTAGCAGAACATTCAATTGATCAAACCATAGATTTTGTTCAGTCTGACTCCGACTTTAAATTATACGACGATCGATCTAAAATAAAGGGAAATGATAAACGTTCGGATTTTAAGCATGGCAATATGAACGTTTTTATGGAAAATTTAGATTACGTGGCGGCGGTGGCGTCTTACGGTGGGAAGCGGCTCCTCTGCCATGCTGTGTGTGTCGTCGGGCCACTGACCGATGGCGACGGCGGCGCCTTGTGCCGTTATTGGCGTACTCCTAGACGTTGGCCTAGATTCAAGGAAGGCCAACATGTTCTAGACTTCGGAGCGAGTCAACTGGCGGGAGGAGGCGACTGGCGTTGGTGCAAGGAAGCGGTCGACGGCGGCCATCCATGCCGCTGAGGGGGAACTGGCACCCGCGCGGGGACATGCGTTGTCAACGGCGCAGCGGAGACATTCGTGTGCACGGGCACCGGCACGTGCACGCACGTCAGTGCATGCGCAGGCGCATGCGCTGGCAGGTTCACGGGCACTGGCATGGGCGTGCGCGTTAGTGCACACGCAAGTGCATGTACTGGCAGGTGCACGAGCACGTGAAAGTCGGCGGGGACCTCATGGAACCCAGTGGCATCAAGCTCGGCGACAGTGTGCGGCTCCCAGCCCATCAATGCCACAGGGATGGGCGTTGGCGCAGTCGGGGCGACGGGAGCCGGAATGGAGCGGGGACAGGTGCGGTGTCTTCTCGCAAGGCCAGTTCAAGCTCATCCCAAAGCGCCTTATGTTCTTGAGACTCTGGCTGGGTGTCTTCCTCAGGAAACTAGAAGACTAAGGGCACACCATCGTGATGCGGCATGGCGTATGTTTAGGTTAGGCTGGTTGGAGGTAGGCGACAGGAGAATCGGAGAGGAAGAGAGAAGATTGTAGCGATACCGGGTAGTGCGGGGTTGATTTTAAACTGCGGCGCCGGCAACATTAAAAGTGGGAGCAGTTGGGACAAAGGTGGGAGGCAGAGCTTGGTCAAAGGGCTCGCCTCCCGGTGAGCCTGCTGATACGTCTCCAACGTATCTATAATTTTTGATTGCTCCATGCTATATTATCTACTGTTTTGGACATTATTGGGCTTTATTATCCACTTTTATATTATTTTTGGGACTAACCTATTGACCGGAGGCCCATCCCAGAATTACTGCTTTTTTGCCTATTTTAGGGTTTCAAAGAAAAGGAATATCAAACAGAGTCCAAACGGAATGAAACCTTCGGGAACGTGATTTTTGGAACAAACAAGATCCAAGGGACTTAGACCCTATGTCAAGCAACCAACAGGGAGGCCACGAGGTAGGGGGCGCGCCTACCCCCCCAGGCGCGCCCTCCACCCTCATGGCCCCATGTTGCTCCACCGACGTACTTCTTCCTCCTATATATACCTACGAACCCCCAAACGATCAGATACGGAGCCAAGACCCTAATTCCACCATCGTAACTTTCTGTATCCACGAGATCCCATCTCGGGGCCTGTTCCGGAGCTCCGCCGGAGGGGGCATCGATCACGAAGGGCTTCTACATCAACACCATAGCCCTTCCAATGAAGTGTGAGTAGTTTACCTCAGACCTATGGGCCCATAGTTATTAGCTAGATGATTTATTCTCTCTTTTTGGATCTCAATACAAAGTTCTCCCCCTCTCTTGTGGAGATCTATTCGATGTAATCTTCTTTTGCGGTGTGTTTGTTGAGACCGATGAATTGTGGGTTTATGATCAAGTTTATCTATGAACAATATTTGAATATTCTCTGAATTCTTTTATGTATGATTGGTTATCTTTGCAAGTTTCTTCGAATTATCAGTTTGGTTTGGCCTACTAGATTGATCTTTCTTGCAATGGGTGAAGTGCTTAGCTTTGGGTTCAATCTTGCGGTGTCCTTTCCCAGTGACAGTAAGGGCATCAAGGCACGTATTGTATTGTTGCCATCGAGGATAACAAGATGTTTTTTTATCATATTGCTTAAGGTGTTACTCTGTTCTTATGAACTTAATACTCTAGATGCATGCTGGATAGCGGTCAATGTGTGGAGTAATAGTAGTAGATGCATGCAGGAGTCGGTCTACTTGTCTCGAACGTGATGCCTATATACATGATCATACCTAGATATTCTCATAACTATGCTCAATTCTGTCAATTGCTCAACAGTAATTTGTTCACCCACCGTAAAATACTTATGCTCTTGAGAGAAGCCACTAGTGAAACCTATGGCCCCCAGGTCTATCTTCATCATATTAATCTTCCAACACTTAGTTATTTTCATTGCCTTTTATTTTACTTTGCATCTTTATCGGAAAAGTACCAAAAATATTATCTTATCATATCTATCAGATCTCACTCTCGTAAGTGACCGTGTCGGGATTGACAACCCCTTATCGCGTTTGTTGCGGGGATTTATTTGTTTTGTGCAGGTGCGAGGGACTCGCGCGTAGCCTGCTACTAGATTGATACATTGGTTCTCAAAAACTGAGGGAAATACTTACGCTACTTTGCTGCATCACCCTTTCCTCTTCAAGGGAAAACCAACGCAGTGCTCAAGAGGTAGCAAGAAGGATTTATGGCGCCGTTGCCGGGGAGGTCTACGCAAAAGTCAAACATACCAAGTACCCATCACAAACCCTTATCTCCCACATTACATTATTTGCCATTTGCCTCCCGTTTTCCTCTCCCCCACTTCACCCTTGCCGTTTATTCGCCCTCTCTCTCTCTATCTTCCTTCTCTTTCTCTATTTGCCTCTTTTTTCCCGTTCCTGGTTTGCTTGTGTGTTGGATTGCTTGCTTGTCACGATGGATCTTCCCCGATTTGGTGATCTTCACCTTAAAAGGTTAGAAGAAATCGAAAGCAACGTTAGAAGTTTATGGTCTTGTAATTTGAGCATAATAGTTTCTTTAGAAACGAGCTTAAGGAACAAAAAAGCTTTATGAGTTATATGAATAAATAGGTCAATGATATGTCTAAAGAATTTGATGGTTTGAGATCCCAAATTGCCTGTCTTGAGAAGTTAATAGCTGAAGTTTCGGATAAGCAGGCTACCTTAGTTAATAAGATGGCCGCTAAGCCGAAAGACCATGATAAGAAAGATGAAGATCTAAAAGTTATTGATGTTTCCCCTATTAAATCTTTGTTTTTCAATATGAATCTTGATAATGATGGGACTGAATATGATCCACCTTTACCTAGAAGGCGTTCCAAAAATTTGGAGTTTTTAGATCTTGATGCTAAATTTGATAAAAGTGGGATTGAAGAGATCAAAACTCTAGATGTTAATGAACCTACTACTTTGGATTTCAAGGAATTTAATTTTGACAGTTTCTCTTTGATAGATTGTATTTCCTTGTTGCAATCCGTGCTAAATTCTCATCAATCTTATAGTCAAAATAAAGCTTTTACCAAACATATCGTTGATGCTTTGATGCAATCTTATAAAGAAAAACTTGAGTTGGAAGTTTCTATCCCTAGGAAACTTTATAATGAGTGGGAACCTACTATTAAAATTAAAATTAAAGATCATGAATGCTATGCTTTGTGTGATTTGGCTGCTAGTGTTTCCATGATTCCAAAGACTTTGTGTGATTTGTTTGGTTTCCGTGATTTTGATGGTTGCTCTTTAAACTTGCACCTTGCGGATTCCACTATTAGGAAACCTATGGGAAGAATTAATGATGTTCTTATTGTTGCAAATAGGAATTATGTGCCCATAGATTTTATTGTTCTTGAAATAGATTGCAATCCTTCATGTCCTATTATTCTTGGTAGACCTTTCCTTAGAACGATTGGTGCAATTATTGATATGAAGGAAGGAAATATTAGATTCCAATTTCCGTTAAGGAAAGGCATGGTACACTTTCCTAGAAATAAAATTAAATTATCTTATGAATCTATTATGAGAGCCACTTATGGATTGCCTACCAAAGATGGCAATACCTAGATCTATCCTTGCTTTTTATGCCTAGCTAGGGGCGTTAAACGATAGCGCTTGTTGGGAGGCAACCCAATTTTATTTTTATTCCTTGCTTTTTGCTCCTGTTTAGTAATAAATAATTTATCTAGCCTCTGTTTCGGTTGTGTTTTTTGTGTTTAATTAGTGTTTGTGCCAAGTAGAACCGTTGGGAAGACTTGGGAAAGTCTTGTTAATCTTGCTGTAAAAAACAGAAACTTTAGCGCTGACGAGAACTGCTGCCATTTTTAGTTGGAAAGTGATATTTAGTTAATTGTTTTTTCAGACCATTAATAGATAAATTCCTCACGTCCATAAATTTATTTTAGAATTTTTGGGGTTCCAGATCTTGCGTTAGCTACAGATTACTACAGACTGTTCTGTTTTTGACAGATTCTGTTTCTCGTGTGTTGTTTGCTTATTTTGATGAATCTATGGCTAGTAAAATAGTTTATAAACCATAGAGAAGTTGGAATACGGTAGGATTAACACCAATATAAATAAATAATGAGTTCATTACAGTATGTTCAAGTGGTCTTTTATTTTCTTTCGCTAACGGAGCTCACGAGATTTTCTACTTTAAGTTTTGTGTTGTGAAGTTTTCAAGTTTTGGGTAAAGATTTGATGGATTATGGAAAAAGGAGTGGCAAGAGCCTAAGCTTGGGGATGCCCATGGCATCCCCAAGATAATCTAAGGACACCAAAAAGCCAAAGCTTGGGGATGCCCCGGAAGGCATCACCTCTTTCGTCTACTTCCATCGGTAACTTTACTTGGAGCTATATTTTTATTCACTACATGATATGTGTTTTGCTTGGAGCATCTTGTATGACTTGAGTCTTTGCTTTTTAGTTTACGACAATCATCTTTTCTATACACACCTTTTGAGAGAGACACACATGATTCGGAAATTATTAGAATACTCTATGTGCTTCACTTATATCTTTTGAGTTATATAGTTTTGCTCTAGTACTTCACTTATATATTTTAGAGCACGGTGGTGGATTTGTTTTATAGAAACTATTGATCTCTCATGCTTCACTTAGATTATTTTGAGAGTCTTAAATATCATGGTAATTTTCTTAAATAATCCTAATATGCTAGGTATTCAAGATTAGTAAAAAAATTCTTATGAGTGTTTTGAATACTAAGAGAAGTTTGATGCTTGATGATTGTTTTGAGATATGGACGTAGTGATATTAAAGTTGTGCTAGTTGAGTAGTTGTGATATAGAGAAATACTTGTGTTGAAGTTTGCAAGTCCCATTGTCGGTGTCAAAACCGGCGGATCTCGGGTAGGGGCTCCCGAACTGTACGTCTAGGCCGGATGGTAACAGGAGGCAGGGGACCCGATTTTTTACCCAGGTTCGAGCCCTCTCGATGGAGGTAAAACCCTACGTCCTGCTTGATTAATATTGATGATATGGGTAGTACAAGAGTAGATCTACCACGAGATCAAGGAGGCTAAACCCTAGAAGCTAGCCTATAGTATGATTGTTGTCTATGGAGTTGATTCTCATCGCCTATGGACTATAACCCTCTGGTTTATATAGACACCGGATAGGGTTAGGGTTACATAGAGTCGGTTACAATGGTAGGAGATCTTGAATATCCGCATCGCCAAGCTTGCCTTCCACGCTAAGGAAAGTCCCATCCGGACACGGGACGTAGTCTTCAATCTTGTATCTTCATAGTCCTGGAGTCCGGTTGAAGGTATAGTCCGGCTACCCGAACACCCCCTAATCAAGGACTCCCTCAGTAGCCCCTGAACCAGGCTTCAATGACGACGAGTCCGGCGCGCAAATTGTCTTCGGCATTGCAAGGCAGGTTCCTCCTCCAAGTCCTTCATAGAAGATTGTAAACACCAAGAGTAGTGTCCGGTTCTGCAAAATAAGCTTCCACATAATGCCATAGAGAGAATAGTATTAACACAAATCAAATCCGCTGACGTATTCCGCAGTGCGCCATCACACTACAGCCAAGTCCTTTACTCAAATCGTTTTTACTTTTCCACCTCAGCACGTTCTACGAGGCGGTTTCCTTGGCACGCCTTGTCGAAGCAGAGATCGTGTACCCCCCTTTTATGGGATTCTCATCAATACGGACATGGATAACCCAATCGTGCCCGTTAGCATATTTTCTCGATTAAAGGCGAGTCCCAAACGGTTACGGGGAGGGCTCCTGGTATTCAGCCTCTTATAAAGAGACTAGGGCCTTATCTTTTCTCCAATCCAAAACAAGTTCGCCCGTCGCCTCGAGTTCCAACACCCTAGGCTCCAGATTCCGGGCGCCTCGGACCTTCGACAATGTACGGTTCCGACCTTCAAGGCCAATGGATGCCCTCCTCCATCACGGAGGAGGACGTGCTAAAGTTGAGAGAGGCTAAGTTCCTGACCGGCAAAATTCGGCATAGGTTGCCTGCTCAAGGGCAGGTCATCCCCAGTCCCTAGCCCGGTGAGAGCATGGTGTTCATGTCTCACTTCCTTCGGGGGTTGGGCTTCCCAATGGATCCCTTTGTGAGGGGACTGCTGTTTTATTATGGGCTGGAATTCCATGACTTAGCTCCGGAGTCCATCCTCCATATCTCCTCGTTTATTGTTGTATGCGAAGCGTTCCTCCATGTTACCCCTCACTTCGGACTATGGCTCAAGACCTTCAAAGTGGAGCCGAAGATGATCGAGGGACGGCACGCAGAGTGCGGAGGCGCTGTTATAAGCAAAAATGCTGATGCTCCATGGCCCGAGGGCTCTTTTCAAGAGGAGCTAGGCTTGTGGCAACGAGAGTGGTTTTATATCACCGCTCCCCGGAATACCAAATGGGTGGCGCCTCCTGCCTTTCGCTCGGGTCCCCCACCACGGCTAGCGTCATGGGTCAACAGAGGGTTAGATTGGGGTTTGCCCAAAGACGTGCCCTTGTTACTGGGCCGCATTAAAGATCTCTTGGAAGGAGACCTCAGCTTGGTCAAGGTGACACAGGTCATGCTGATTCGCCGAATATGGCCCGGCAAACGTCGCCCCCTTCGCCTGTGGGAGTTTAATCCAGAGGGACCGCGAGCTCTCCAGAACTTTATGGGCGCAATGCCCGCAGAGATGTATAAACTGTTCTTCAGATCACAAGAGATGTGTCCGGATTTAACCGAGGATGCAGGCCTAAGCCGCAATCGCCCGGATACTCAAGTAAGCAACCTTGTGCCCGGACCTTCTATCCGTATAATTGTCATAAACTTTCCCCTAAAAGAGCCGTCCTTTTAAACAGGAATGGATAGCGAAGGCAAAGCTGATCAGGTGTCCGGTTCCCCTTCCCAAAACCAGGCCGGATCCCGTGCTGGTCAGGATGCTGGAGATAATGCCTTTGAAGGGAAGCAAGGGGGAGGACAAGGAAACTATGGCCTCCTTGAAGGAGGCTGCTCCGAAGGGAGGAACCGACAATTCCTCTCCTAAGGGGAAGAAGACAGCCGCCTTTGACGACCCGGAAACCATGGCCATGAAGCGGGGAAGAAAATCCTCGTCAGAGGGTCCGACGCCGGGGAGTCCCTCGACCGGACTACGCCCTCAAGGGGATCAGCCCTCCAGCGAGCCGTAAGTAGAGAAAGATTTTCCTTTTGAGGGATGAGGGAAATCCTTGATTTATGTCTGAGAAGATTAACCAAACTTTTACCTTGTAGCTCGGACCTCAGCCCTTCTCAGCAGAGCTCGTCTTCGGGGGATCTTCTTCCGGAGATGATGGAGAGCGGGACGCCTCCCCCTGCCGTGCCGCCTAGCGAGGCGGGCGACCCTAAGGTGTCGTCATGGAGGGTTTCTCTGAATCCGGCAGGGGCGGAAGATAGCTATGTGGCCCCCCGAGGTTCTCCGCGTCCGGCCTTCGAAAGAGGTCATGGGACGAGTCCGACACCGTCTGGTGTTCAGTCAGAGGAACTAAAGATTCTGTTGGGGCGAGCTTGTATCTCAGATGAGCACCGTGCATTGATGGGCATGGTGATTGAAAGGATCTCATCCGCAGAGAGCGGATTGCATGAGGCCGTCAAAAGTTTACTGACGGGTTTTGAGGTACATTAGATAATGTACACTTTTGGCAGTTGCGCATGAATAAGATGCGCCCTGTGTAGATAGTAGCCCCTGAGACTCTGCGCGTCGTCAAGAAATAACGGCACGCGGAGGATCATAATCCCAGGTCTAAGATGTCGCCTTTGAATGTAGGAGGCATGGTGTCCAGAATCGAGCCGAACTGACGATTTTGTCGAATTAAAGCGGCAACTGGATGTGGCAGATGCTGACATCATGCTTGTCAACAAGCGGCTTGATGAGGGTCAAGGTATGTAATTCCTCGGGCGGCATCAGGTAGGAACAGTTTTATGCCTGTGTCTTACGATGTGTGTGCTTGACGCAGATGGCGCAGTCGCCATGGAGAGTCTTAGGGCAGAACTAGCCCGAGCTAAAGAACAAGCCAGAGAAAGTGATGCGGCTGCCAAGAAAGCCCTTGAAGAGCTGAGAGCCGAACAGGCTGCTCCTTGCCGAAGCAAGGAAGAGATGGCCGAGATGGCCCAAAAGTTAAAAAGCGCTGCAGACCGTTGCAGACTTCTTGAGAAAGAAGACCAGGCTAAACAGACGGTCTTAGAAAAGGCCGTTGCCAATGCCAAGGATGCGCACTCTGCGATGAGAGCTGCGAAGGAGGAGCTGCGTCAGGCCGAACAGATTGCGGCTGGAAAGCCCTTCATGCTGCGAAGGCAATTTTGCGATCCGAAGTTTGGTCCGTTGGACCGGATGTGGAGTGTGGAGGATACCTATCTGGATTTGGCAGCGAGTGCTGCTGATGCGACCGAACACTTTTGAGATCAGAAAGATCGCGAAGTGGAAAAGCTTTTCTGGTCGCAGTTTCGCAATCCAGAGCGTCCACTGGCGGTGGACGATCGTTTGGCTCAATGGGCCAAACAGAATAGGTTGTCCGGACTCGCCATGAAGTATGTCGTGGGTCATCTGTGGCCGGGGAGATCGGAGCCGAAGAGTTATTTTAGCTTGGTGCAGCAATTCCTTGACGCGGTGCCATGTATAAATGCAATGAAGAGGTCAGCATGCATAGAGGGCGCAAGGATGGCTCTTGCCTGTGTTAAAACATACTGGGAAGAGATGGAGACCACCGTAGTTGCGTCCCGAGATTCGGACAAAAGCCGAGTACCCTCCGAGCACTATTTTCAGGAAGTCCTTGAAGGCGCTCGTGTAATAGAGACGCAGTGCTCGAAAGATGCTATGTTATGATAGCATATGTAATTATAAAGTAATATTTTGATAAACTGTAGTGGCCTTTTTATACTTGTGCCTTCAAGTATTGGGAACACCTCCTGCGCGGCCTTTTAATTATATATATATAATCTGAAAGATGGCAGTCGTTGGCTTCAGCCCCCGCGCACATAGTGCGGGGGTGCTCACAGAAGACGCATTTTCACACTTAACTGAACGTCTTGGTCCTACAAAGGAGGTGATAGCGCAGCGGGCCAGGCAACCGGACTATAATGCTTTAACACTTTCACTTAGCCATAGGAGCTTGACAGTGAGACTATTTAAGTAGCTCCTTGGTGGCGATTGCGCTCAGCCGAGTTCGGGGCACGTATGTGCCTGACCGGGAAGTGGCCCTTCGTTAAAGCAGAGGAATCCGATAGCCTCCAATAGGTCATCGAGTGGCTTACCAGTCTCACGCTACATCATGACAGTCAGTTTTTGGCTTTCTCTACTAAGGTGCTCGCCCGGCCAAACCGGGGCACAATCGCAGTAGTTCTCCTGGTGCTACCTTAGCCGATAGAGCGGAATGTAAGGTAGCCTAACTCAGGAGCCGGGCAACCCAACATTTGACCAAAGACATGATTCGGAGCTGATGCATATAATGCCAAAACTCGCGACGCCGAACACTACCTAAGGTGTTCGGTCTTTATGAGTGCGGGCGAAACAACACTCTTTATTAAAAAAGCCCCTAGTGTCCAGGTACGTGCAAAAATTCTGACGTGGCCACATGCCAAGACGCCAGCCTCCTCCTTGGTTATATCAGAAAAAACCAGGGGATGTGTAGCAACAAGAGACAGTAAAAAAGGTTTATGCAGGGTCTTAATCTAAAAAGAATCCTTTAGGACGGGTCCCTACTGCACGTCTGCGCCTGTGTCTCCGTTGTCCCGTATCCTGGACGGGCGCCGCACGACGTTCATCTGTAAAAAGAGAGGAACTGAGTTGAAAACGGGTCGTGCCGAATTTTTTTAAAATAAACAAAGTATAAAGTAAAATATATAGGATTGAACTTTATTGTCTCTTATTGTATATGCGTGAAGCCCCTAGTGTGGGGATATATGGCCACTAAGCCTGCATCAATGATGATTTTGTGCCGAACTCGTCTATCCGCGTTCGTGGTCTTGAATGACCTATTTCGAAGTTTTTTTTGGCCGGTGAGGCCATTTTGCTGTGGGGCTGTCAAAGCGGCCGCACAGTCCTCCGCTTGGGGAGGCGCACTTTAGTGCTTCCCCTTCAAATAGATGATGCCTCGTGGACCGGGCATCTTAAGCGTGAGAGATGCATAATGCGGTATTGCGTTAAAGCGAGCGAAAGCTTCGCGTCCCAGTAGTGCTTGATAGCGACTTGAGAACGGGATGATATGGAAGGTCAGCTTTTAGCGGCGGAAGTTATCGGCAGAGCCGAATATGACTTCGAGCCGGAGAAAACCCATACAATGGGTGTCCGGACCAGGTATTACCCCTTGAAAGGAGGTTTTGCTGCGGCGGATTCTTGCTGGGTTTATCCCCATGTGCTGGAGTGTATCCTGATATATCAGGTTTAGTCCACTACCGCCGTCCATAAGGACATTTGAAAACTAGAGTCCGCCAATTATTGGATCGAGTATCAAGGCAATCCAGCCTGCATTCTTGATATTTCTAGAATAATCTAGCTGATCGAAGATTATCGGTTTTGACAACCAGTGGCCGGACCCTTTGGGGGTGGGCCGTGTGGTGCGTACCTTTACGGGCGCCGCACGTTTTGTTATGTGAAGTGAGTTCACTGTTTTTACTTCTTGTGGGAAGTTCTTTTGTTTCCTGGTACTCTGCCTTCGGGGTTCGTCCTCGTCTTCTCTTGGTGTGTCGAGCCCCTTGTGTTCGGCATTGAGTCTGCCAGATTGTTTGAAAACCCAACAGTCTCTGTGGGTATGGTTAGCAGGCTTCCCAGGAGTATTGTGTATCTGACATATCCTGTCCAGGATTTTATTTAGGTTGGATGGATCGTGCCTGTTATCCTAGGGGGGGGGCGATTTTGCCTGATTCTGTCGTGAGCCTTTGAATCCGGCATTGACTGCCGTGCTCTTTGGACTTTTGTCCTTAGTCCGGCGACGGTCCTTGTTGCGCCGTGGTTTTCCGTTTCCATCCCTAGTTTCGGATGTACTTGGGTCGCTGGGGCTGCACCTTGCCAACCAGCTGTCCTCCCCTGCACAAAAGCGGGTCATGAGGTTTGTTAGTGTGGCCATTGTTCTTGGCTTTTCTTGGCTGAGGTGTCTGGCGAGCCATTCATCTCGGACGTTATGCCTGAAAGCTGCTAAGGCTTCGGCGTCCGGACAGTCGACTATCTGATTCTTTTTAGTGGGGAATATATTCCAGAACTGTCGAGCTGATTCTCCGGGTTGTTGAGTTATGTGACTAAGATCGTCTGCATCTGGAGGGCGGACATAGGTCCCTTGAAAGTTTGCTCGGAAAGCATCCTCGAGCTCTTCCCAGCTTCCAATTGTGTTTTCGGGAAGGCTTTTAAGCCAATGCCGAGCTGGCCCTTTAAGCTTAAGGGGTAAATATTTTACGGCGTGGAGATCATCTCCTCTAGCCATGTGTATGTGGAGGATATAATCCTCGATCCAAACTCCAGGGTCTGTTGTTCCATCATATGCCTCTATGTTTACGGGTTTGAATCCCTCTGGAAATTCATGGTCCAGGACCTCATCGGTGAAACATAGAGGGTGTGCGGCGCCCCTGTATTTGGGTGTGCCGGATTCTGATGATGGCTTATAGTATTGCTTACGAGAGCTAGCTTTCTTGGCCCATAAATGGACCTGACTGGGCCATGATCCGAATCCTCAAGTGGGTCGCATGCCGGTTTAAGTGCGGCGCCGCTTGCCGCTTTATGGGGTCGTCTATCCGACCGTGTGGCTTTCTCATTTTTTGAATGCGAGGGCTCTAGGGCCTCTTCGTCGAATTCAGGCAGTAGCTTTCTTTTCGTATAGCTTTTAGTGCGGCGACTGTCGCCGTATTTATCTGCGGTATTGATTACTTTGCTCCATCTAATCCGGAGTGCATCTTCCGCTGTTTTTAGCTTCTGCTTCTGCTTTTTTAGGCTGCGTGCAGTTGCAACGTGCTTCTCGTGGAGATTCTTTTGCTCCATAGGTATATCCGGCGTGAGGTCGTCCGGAATGCCGTTTTCGCCGGAGGAGGGATGTTTGGTTTCTCTATCCGTTTTGCCCTATTCAGACGGTTGCTCTATGGCCTGCTCGTCGTCTACCGGCTCGTCCTGCTCTATGGCTGGGTTTTTATCGAGGCGGGGCTTGGATCGGCGTTTACGCCGACGCTTTGATTTCTTTTCGGGGGGTCGATCTCCCGTTCCATCCCCTTTTTCCCCGTTGTCACTTCCTTTAGGGGTATCCACCATGTACACATCGTGAGATGAGGTGGCTGTCCAATGCTCTATGGGCGTTGGTTCATTGGTATCTCCTGCATCGTCATCCATGCTGTCGATGTCTCCGGATTCGTAGTTGAGCACATCGTTTAAATTGTCGACAGTGGCTACCAAGTGGGTGGTAGGTGGGCTTTGAATTTCTTTATCGTCCGTATCCCAGCCTCGCTGACCGTAGTCCGGCCAGGGCTCTCCTGATAAAGAGAGAGACTTAAGGGAATTCAGGATGTCGCCAAAAGGCGAGTGCTGAAAGATGTCTGCGGCGGTGAACTCCATTATCGGCGCCCAATCGGATTCGATTGGCAGGGGCGCGGGGGGTTTGGAGTCCGGGTAGGAGTCCGGATCCTCAGAGTCACGGGTCGTGCAGAGTGCGGGGCTAGCGTTCGGCTCGATCGTTTCGGGATTGCAGCCCCCGAGGTGACGTCCAACCGCTCATCCTCGATTGGCACAATAGGCTCCGAGTAAGGGGTCGGAACCGATGCGTGTGCGGCCTCCAGGACACTGTCCGGGGGCAGAGCTAGATCATGCCCATCGAGATAGTGCGGCGCGCTTGGCCGTGGCTCGAGCCCGTCGAAGATCAAGTCTCCGCGGATGTCAGCCGTGTAGTTTAAGCTTCCAAACCTGACTTGATGGCCAGGGGCGTAGCTTTCGATCTGCTCCAGGTGGCCGGGCGAATTGGCCCGCAGAGCGAAGCCGCCGAAGACGAAGATCTGTCCGGGGAGAAAAGTCTCACCCTAGACCGCATCGTTGTTGATGATCAAAGGAGCCATCGGGCCTAAAGGCGACGGCATAGAGGAACTCTCAATGAAAGCACCAATGTCAGTGTCAAAACCGGCGGATCTCGGGTAGGGGGTCCCGAACTGTACGTCTAGGCCGGATGGTAACAGGAGGCAGGGGACACGATGTTTTACCCAGGTTCGGGCCCTCTCGGTGGAGGTAAAACCCTATGTCCTGCTTGATTAATATTGATAATATGGGTAGTACAAGAGTAGATCTACCACGAGATCAAGGAGGCTAAACCCTAGAAGCTAGCCTATGGTATGATTGTTGTCTATGGAGTTGATTCTCATCGCCTACGGACTACAACCCTCCAGTTTATATAGACACCGGATAGGGTTAGGGTTACATAGAGTCGGTTACAATGGTAGGAGATCTTGAATATCTGCATCACCAAGCTTGCCTTCCACGCCAAGGAAAGTCCCATCCGGACACGGGACGTAGTCTTCAATCTTGTATCTTCATAGTCCTGGAGTCCGGCTAAAGGTATAGTCCGGCTACCCGAACACCCCCTAATCCAGGACTCCCTCACCCGTAGCATGCACGTATGGTAAATGTTATGTAACGAATATGAAACATGAGGTGTTCTTTGATTGTCTTCCTTATGAGTGGCGGTCGGGGACGAGCGATGGTCTTTTCCTACCAATCTATCCCGCTAGGAGCATGCGCGTAGTGCTTGGTTTTTGATTACTTGTAGATTTTTGCAATAAGTATATGAGTTCTTTATGACTAATGTTGAGTCCATGGATTATACGCACTCTCACCTTTGCATCATTGCTAGCCTCTTCGGTACTGTGCATTGCCCTTTCTCACATTGAGAGTTGGTGCAAACTTCGCCGGTGCATCCAAACCCCGTGACATGATACGCTCTTTCACACATAAACCTCCTTATATCTTCCTCAAAACATCCACCATACCTACCTATTATGGCATTTCCATAGCCATTCCGAGATATATTGCCATGCAACTTTCCACCATCCTGTTTATCATGAGACGTTCATCATTGTCATATTGCTTTGCATGATCATGTAGTTGACATCGTATTTGTGGCAAAGCCACCATTCATAATTCTTTCATACATGTCACACTTGACTCATTGCATATCCCGGTACACCGCCGGAGGCATTCATATAGAGTCATACCTTGTTCTAGTATCGAGTTGTAATCATTGAGTTGTAAATAAATAGAAGTGTGATGATCATCATTTAATAGAGCATTGTCCCAATAAAAAAGAGAAAGGCCAAATAAAAGAAGTCCCAAAAAAAGAGAAATAAAAAGGGACAATGGTACTATCTTTTTTTCCACACTTGTGCTTTAAAGTAGAACCATGATCTTCATGATAGAGAGTCTCTTGTTTTGTCACTTTCATATACTAGTGGGAATTTTTCATTATAGAACTTGGCTTGTAGATTCCAACAATGGGCCTCCTCAAGTGCCCTAGGTCTTCGTGAGCAAGCAAGTTGGATGCACACCCACTAGTTTCTTTTGTTGAGCTTTCATACATTTATAGCTCAAGTACATCCATTGCATGGCAATCCCTACTCCTTGCATTAACATCAATCGATGAGCATCTCCATAGCTCATTGATTAGCCTCGTTGATGTGAGACTTTCTCCTTTTTTGTCTTCTCCACATAACCCCCATCATTATACTCTATTCCACCCATAGTGCTATATCCATGGCTCACGCTCATGTATTGCGTGAAGGTTTATAAAGTTTGAGATTACTAAAGTATGGAAAAAATGCTTGGCTTATCATTGGGGTTGTGCATGATGAGAGCATTCTTGTGTGACGAAAATGGAGCATGACTAAACTATATATTTTGGAGGGATGAACTTTCTTTGGCCATGTTATTTTGAGAAGACATAATTGCTTAGTTAGCATGCTTGAAGTATTATTATTTCTATGTCAATATTAGACTTTTATCTTGAATCTTCCCGATCTGAATATTAATGCCACAATTAAGAAGAATTACATTGAAATTATGCCTAGTAGCATTCGACATCAAAAAATTTGTTTTTATCATTTACCTACTCGAGGACGAGCAGGAATTAAGCTTGGGGATGCTTGATACGTCTCCAACGTATCTATAATTTTTGATTGCTCCATGCTATATTATCTACTGTTTTGGACATTATTGGGCTTTATTATCCACTTTTATATTATTTTTGGGACTAACCTATTAAACGGAGGCCCAGCCCAGAATTGCTGTTTTTGCCTATTTTAGGGTTTTGAAGAAAAGGAATATCAAACAGAGTCCAAAAGGAATGAAACCTTCGGGAACGTGATTTTTGGAACGAACAAGATCCAGGAGACTTGGACCCTACGTCAAGCAACCAATAGGGAGGCCACGAGGTAGGGGGCGCGCCTACCCCCCCTCCCCCCCAAGCGCGCCCTCCATCCTCGTGGGCTCCCTGTTGCTCCGCCGACGTATTTCTTCCTCCTATATATACCTACGTACCCCCCAACGATCATATACGGAGCCAAAACCCTAATTCCACCACCGTAACTTTCTGTATCCACGAGATCCCATCTTGGGGCCTATTTCGGAGCTCCGTCGTAGGGGGCATCGATCACGGAGGGCTTCTACATCAACCCATAGCCCTTCTGATGAAGTGTGAATAGTTTACCTCAGACCTACGGGTCCATAGTTATTAGCTAGAGGCTTCTTCTCTCTTTTTGGATCTCAATACAAAGTTCTCCCCTTCTGTTGTGGAGATCTATTCGATGTAATCTTCTTTTGCGGTGTGTTTGTTGAGACCGATGGATTGTGGGTTTATGATCAAGTTTATCTATGAACAATATTTGAATCTTCTCTGAATTCTTTTATGTATGATTGGTTATCTTTGCAAGTCTCTTCGAATGATCAGTTTGGTTTGGCCTACTAGATTGATCTTTCTTGCAATGGGAGAAGTGCTTAGCTTTGGGTTCAATCTTGTGGTGTCCTTTCCCAATGACAGTAGGGGCAGCAAGGCACGTATTGTATTGTTGCCATCGAGGATAACAAGATGGGGTTTTTATCATATTGCATGAATTTATCCCTCTACATCATGTCATCTTAATTAAGGCGTTAGCCTGTTCTTATGAACTTAATACTCTAGATGCATGCTGGATAGCGGTCGATGTGTGGAGTAATAGTAGTAGATGCAGGCAGGAGTCGGTCTACTTGTCTCGGACGTGATGCCTATATACATGATCATACCTAGATATTCTCATAACTATGCTCAATTCTGTCAATTGCTCAACAGTAATTTGTTCACCCACCGTAAAATACTTATGCTCTTGAGAGAAGCCACTAGTGAAACCTATGGCCCCCGGGTCTATCTTCATCATATTAATCTTCCAACACTTAGTTATTTTCATTGCCTTTTATTTTACTTTGCATCTTTATCATAAAAAATACCAAAAATATTATCTTATCATATCTACCAGATCTCACTCTCGTAAGTGACCCTGTAGGGATTGACAACCCCTTATCGCGTTGGTTGCGAGGATTTATTTATTTTCTGCAGGTGCGAGGGACTCGCGCGTAGCCTCCTACTGGATTGATACATTGGTTCTCAAAAACTGAGGGAAATACTTACGCTACTTTGTTGCATCACCCTTTCCTCTTCAAGGGAAAACAAACCCAGTGCTCAAGAGGTAGCACCTGCACAGCGGTCTGCTCACACGCCTGCATGTCAGTCGGCGCAGCGGTCTGCTCGCACGCCTCCTGTCGACTCACATGCTTTCTCGGACGGCACCTATCGATGAGAAGCGGGACTCGTGGCAGCACGTAAATGCCCACGGTTTCAATAGTGAAAGCGTTCGCCTTAATGTGACAGGTCTTTGTTCCAAAATACCTTGGCTCTTCATTTGTGCAACTTGTCATAAGCAGCTTGTCTCAAATTGAAGAAAAAAAATTACGAAGTAATATTTGTGCCATATCACGTGACCATGCTCAGTTTCAAGAATTTATGGTCACTTTTGGATTTTCTGAAATTTAAGATCCAGGATTCGAAACAATATCATAACCAGCATCATGCAATAAATTTTCAAGCCATATATCTGTCCTGTTGTATTTCTTAAGAAAGGATTTGGTCAAACATTTTGCTTAGTTAGACTTCAAACAAGTTATATATGCAAAGCAAAAGGATAATCCCTCCGTACCAGTGCATTGCCTAATATATTAACTCAAGTACTAGGCACGAACAAACGGGCTCAATTCTGTGCTCATCCTAGTGTAGTAGTAGTAGTAGTAGTAGTAGTAGTAGTAGTAGTAGTAGTAGTAGTAGTAGTAGTAGTAGTACTAGGCAATGTAGTTGGCGGGTGAACTTGGCGAGAGGCGACCGAGGGAATTGAACCGTGCTCGGCACAGTAAGTAACGTTGTCTAGTTACTAAAGCATCCCTCCATTGTTCATCGGTAGTCATTATGGACTGGGGACATGAGGGGAATTTCCTAGGGCTGGAATTCTAGCTGCCTGATATTTCGACTCGAAACGCGGAGGCTCGACTGGTTGGGGTTGCCTAATGTGCGTACCACACAAGCCACCAGAAGGACACGAGCCCGGTTTTTTTAGGATCAACACGAGCCAAGGTCTGGCTGGTACACCGTTGGGTCCTACCGTTTGAGAATATGAAAGGAACCTTTTAAATTGCCGAATGAATCTATGTGTATTACAATGTCCGTATTTTCCTTGCAAATACTAATCTGAACGTGGTAGATTTATGACGAGTTTTTGAATTATAGTGAGTTTGTGATATAGTGATCTCAACGTGGATTTCACATTTCATTGTATCCCTGGTAAGGTTTTCAATGCAAATTCAAATTTAAAATATGAACAATATGGAGGTGAGAAAACTTGGTATGTATCAAGCATATGACCACACACACACACATACACACACACAGAGACACCCACACACGAACACAACAACAATCCAATAAGTATAGTGCATCTATTTTTCCAAACCATGCATGTATGACACGAGTTCAAAAATACTCCTTCTGTTCCTAAATATTAGTCTTTTAGAGATTTCAACAAGCGACTACATACGGAGCAAAATGAGTGAATCTACACTCTAAAATATGTCTATATACATTCGTATGTGCCAGTCCACTTGAAATCTCTAAACAGACTAATATTTAGGAATGAAGGGAGTAAAATGTAAGACACGCATGGTCCTCAATTCAATATTTAAAACGAACATGAAACTGAAACATGAATATTAAGTCTAGTACTACAGTACATGTAAATGTTGTGTTTAATTAGGCGGAGCTATGATTGTCGGGGGTCACCCCCTCGACCTTAGATAAAATTGTGAAGCTTTGTTTAGGGTTGTTTAGATTATATTTGTCCCCACCCTCCCAACCACCGATTGGTTGTGCACCCCCACCCCTCCTCCCCGGGAGAGTATCATGTGCCCCCATACCTTAGATGCTATATGTCGATACGAGTTTCTTGGAGCTTGTAGATCTGAGATATAGCAGCTCACATGATGTCTTAATATTTTTACAGGAAACCTTGATGAGTTTGAGAATTGCACACAATTTTTACAAAAACTACTCAGATGCCCTTGGATCCCATATCCAACGACCTCGAAGCTCGTATCACCGTAGCATCTAAGATGAAGGAGGACATCATATTCTCCTGTATGTAAGAATATCATGTGCTACCACACCTTAGATACTTTGGTGATACAAGCTCTTCGGAGCCGTTGGATTTGTGACCCAACACCTCCTCGGTGGTTCAAATGTTTTTTGCGGAAAAGCCCCCAAAGAGTTCAGCCACTGCTTACAAGCACAAAGACTGCTCAGATGCCATTGGATCTCATATCAAACGACCTTGAAGCTCGTATCACCGTAGCATCCAAGCTGCGAGAGCACCTTATGTTTTCTCGCATGGGAGAATATGAGGTGCTCCCGCGCAGTAGATTCTATGGTGATATGAGTTCACGGAGATCTAACGGCCCACATTAGGAGGTTTGAATGTTTTTGCAATATACGGCTGAGAGAGTTTGGGAATTGCACGGAAAGTACAAGTACTATGCATGTGCCATCTGATCACTGATCATACGACCTAGATGCTCATATCACCATAGCGAGTAATTAAGCTACGGGGAGCACCTAATATGAGCAACGGGGAGCCGTTGGATCCAAGATGCAGCGGCACACAAGAGGCCTAGATGTTTTATTTGCAAAAAACCTTTGGAGAGATTGGAAATTGCGCATAATTACAAAGACTACTCCCAAGCCATTGGATCTCACTTCCAACGGTGTAAAAACTCGTATCACCATATCATCTAAGCTGCGGGGTGGATGTAATATTCTATGCCGCTGTCATTTTTGTTCGTAAACTTGCAAAATACGTGTAACTTTTGCCGTTACTTGTCTAACCACACAAAGTGTTTGTTCAAAAAAACCATCCTACACTAAAATATCGGAACAACACACGGGGGTCCCACTTATCATTAATCAAATTTGGACCTAAAACTAACAAATCTGAAAGACGAGATTTGAACTGGCAACCTAGACTACAAAGCGTAAGCCGATAGGCTGAAACAACAACTTTTGTTGGCTTTGTCCCATAACTTGATTTTATACAGTATTACATTGAGTAGAGTAGAGGGAGTGCCTCGTTAACACGTGCATGACCGTTGACTCACTTACTGGTGGGTCCCAGGTCTATGATCTCTCTCTTCTCTCCATCGTCTAACCTTTGCACAGGCACACACGAAGAGCGGCACTAGCTTGTCGTGGTGTTATTACAACTAAAAAAGCTTGGAAAATAGAAAAAATCGCCTAGAACAAGAAACGTTGTGGCTGGTCGAGACGGAGCTAACTGTAACACCCCAAAAAATTTAACCATGATTTGTTTATTAAAATTTTGCCAAGAAATTAAATTTCATTTTTGTGGATTTATCTTTTGATTTCAGAACCACTCTTTTCTTTGATATTGTGGAGTTTTCACCCCAAGTGAAAACTTTTCAAAAATATTGTTGGACTTGTTTACCCTCTCAAGAAAAACATTTCTTTATCAGTGGATTTATTTGCATAATTATTTTCCCTGAGCTTTATTTCTTTAAAAATGATTTTTCATAAGTTTTGGAGCCTCTTTTGCACTACAACCCTTTGATAAAATTAGTTATAAGTTTCACCAAAATTTGGAGATTTCATGGGATGCTCCCACATCACTTTTATGCAAAAATCTCTTTTAGTCATTTGGAAAACTTGAGCTCAACCCCAAGTTTTCAAATCTGTTCAGTTTGTAAAATTGCACTACAACCTATTTAAATATTTCTTTAAAGCTTCCACCAAAATTAGGGGATGTTAGTAGTAGTGTATAATTCAATTTTATGCAAAAAAAAACCACTGGTGTTCTTTGAAAAATTTGAGCAAATCATCCTCTTTTGCTCTCTGGTCCAGTTGGGTGTTTTCTACTGCAACCCTATTTTGTTTTGCTCTAGTGCCCATGATCTTTCTCCTGCTTAGAGACCACTCTACCAAACCCTTAAGTTTAGGAGATTGGGCCCATTGGAGGATTTTAAGTACATGCAATAATGCCCTTTTCTTTCTGTCCAAATTCGGTTTTCTCAAAAACTTGCACTAACAAGTTTTTATTTTTGACAAACTAACCTTGCCACCCTCTTTATCATCTAAAGAGACTAGGATCTGGAGTTTTTGGCCACCCCAAGAGATGCCTAGATGACCATAGCATTCCGTCAAACACCTTGTGTGCATGGCCAGTTTTGGCTTGGTTTTTAGTTTGCATTGTGGACTTGATCCCCTGACCAAACCACCATGTCCACTAATATCCTTGCAAACTCTAACCTATACCTGTTAATCCCCAGCCTCATCCAAGCCCTCTAGCACGCGCTGGAATTACGTCGAGCACCTAGCGTGCGTGCTCCGGGCGCAGCCAGAGCACGCGTTTTGCACATGCGTGCGTGCTCTGGGCGCGGCCAGAGCACGCGCTGGAATCCCCGCGCCCGTGCTGACCCTTGGCCACTCACCGCCAACGCGCCCGACCCCTCCCTCACTGCAGAGCCGCCCTGGGCCCCTCCTGACGCCCTACAGCACCACCATCGCAAGCCGCCGACGGCCGCAGCAGGCCTCTGCCATGGACGGCGCCGCTCGAGCCACTCTAGCCCGCCAGCTGCCCTCTGGAACAGCACGAGCTTATCCACGAGCATGTCCGCTAGCGCCCGTCCTCGCCACGCACCCCCTGGCTACAGAACGGCGGTTCGCCGTTCCTATCCACTACCGTCGTCGATCTTATCCCCGGCCGCCACGGAACCGACCTAGTTGCACTATAAATAGGAACCCCGAGCTCGTCCAGATCCTCAGGCAGCCTCAAGCCATCTCCCTATCGCTCCCACAACCAGCAATCGACAGAGGGAGGCTTTCTTCCTCGTCTCCAGCAGGTTCGGCCGCCGCCACGATCCGGTAAAATCCGGCCGAGGCCCCTAACTGCATCCAATGCTTCCATCCTCTTCCCCTAGACCTTGCGGAGCCACCCACCCCTCAAACCCGATCGGGAGCCACCGTAGCTTGAGACCCCAATCCTCCCGAACCCACCGTCCGCCGCGGAGCTCGCCGCCGGCGACTCCCTTCGTCCCCTCCAGCCTTTCGACCACTGGGAGGACTGCCCTGGACTGGCGGATCCATCCCTACCCTCGGAACCCAGTGGGGAGCCGCTGTTTGTCGACGGCGATCGTCGGAACCCCACCTTCGCTCGGACAGAGGAGGAATAAGGCATGGGCGACTGGTCAAACCTGACCAGTGGGCCCAAGGGACCCACTGTCAGTGACCCAGAGACGACCAGCGCCAGTTTAAGTGGAAGCGTATTCCACATAATACATATTCGCTAAGAGGAAAGCGTAAGCTCCCCGAAACGTTTTCTTTTTCTGGTTTTTATTAAAAACAAATTTTGACTAAACTTTGACTGGCTATAACTTTTTAAATATATGTCCAATTGACTTGATTCTTTTTCTGTTGTTTCTCAAACTTTGTCTAGTTTATTTTCATATTTATTTGAGAATTTTCCAAACAACTTTTTTTACTGTTTTGAAACTATGTGTCAATTTGAATTTCCTTAAATAGGATGTTTGAAGAAGGAAGCAACTTTCAAAAGTGCACCCCCACTTGCATACTCTTTAAGGCAAGCATTCCGAACCCTGACATAATATTTTCGTGTGTTGTTTGATATGGTTACAACACCACCTTGTCTCGGAGTTTTCCTTATTTTATGCGATGATATGATCATACTCATAAGTGCATATTGATGATTTCGTGCTGTTGGTATTCGATATGTTTGTGATAATAGTCACCCTCGTATGCCTTTCATGCCTAACGAAAGGAATCCGGGAAAGCCTCTGTCTTGGGTAGACACGATCTTGTCCCTAGTTCTTCGTCGAGACGGTTATGTCCGATAAGGCATGGTGGGGTACGATGAGCGGTGATTCTGTCTGATTCATATGACATATACTTCTTATGCTTATCATGCAGGTAATGCTTTAACCTCCTGAATCAACCATAGATCGAGTCTTGTTCCAGTAACCCCCATACTTGTTTCGTACTACCACTTGTCCCTGCCATAGGTAGGGTATGGTTCAGTAAGTTGTCAACCCCTTTCCTAGCGCACACCGTACAGAGAGGCCATGGTGGAAGATACCGGCTGGATCCGGTAGGCATGCCACCTGGTCTGGGGGCATGGGTGTTTCCGGTTGGAGCCGAGGGGGTAGCTGCCCTATTTTGTGCGCGTTATAAATTTTGTGATCCCATGCTAGTCGAGGTTGTAGCCTCCCCACTTAGAGTTTCGCATAACGGGTGTCATGGGTGATTTCCAGACACCAGTAAGTTAGCCTGGTGTGTGGGGTTATGCATGTTTTCAATTAAAATATCGTAGGCAAAGTAGTCCCGATGGACTAAAGGAATCCGTTGCTCATGAGTAAAGAGTACACCCTCTGCAGAGATTATATCTATTCGAATAGCCATGTCCATGGTTAGGGACTACAGTCTGAGATGGGTCAAGTGTCGGTCTCAGTGTCGGTCTTCGGAGGAAAGATGGCTAAACCAAAACATGGATCATGACATGTGACTCATGATGATTATGATTACTATTATTATGGACTAACCATTTACATTATTTGAATTATTGAGTATCCTTGGGACGGTTCTACCTCCTGGATATCCACTGTGATTATTCTCATATAAGCCCTTTATGTGGTGTCGCGGAGATGCTCGACTGTGGCATGCTTGTCATTCAGATTACTTTATAAGCCCTTTATGTGGTGTCGCGGAGACGCCCGACTGTGGCATGCTTGTTATTCAGATTACTTTATAAGCCCTTTACGTGGTGTCGCAGAGACGCCCGACTGTGGCATGCTTGTTATTCATTTACTTTATAAAGCCCTTTATGTGGCATCGCTAAGACGCCCGACTATGGCATGCTTGTTATTTATTTACGCTATAAGCCCTTTATGTGGTGTCGCACAGACGCCCGACTATGGCACGTTTGCTACTTATTGCTTTTATAAGCCCTTTACGTGATGTCGCTCAGACGCCCGACTGAGGCATACTTTATATTATTATCCTTTCGAGGCGTCGCTTCAGACACCCGATCGGTGCATTCTGTTTCTACTCCCTTACGGCATATTCATGTTGTAGATGAATAACCTGTTGCGTGCATCATGTGTGTTTATTTTGTAACGGACATGTGATTATAGAATATTTCAGAGCATGATTATCATTTTTCATATTATACATGTGTTCATAATGTTTGTGAGTACATTCAAAAGTACTCACTGGCTTGTCCCTGGCTATTGTCTTGGCCTGATTTCTTGCGTGGAGAGGAGCGTCGCGATGACAACCTCGGAACCTACGCAATGGTGATAGCAGCCTCGTGAAGATAGGAGTTATCCAGGTCAGCTGTTCCTGTGGGAAATGGAGTCCCATAGACGCTGATGATCCGCAAACCGCTTCCACCATCAACCACTAGAAACCATTTGTTGTACTCATAGGCCAGAATGGTCTTGTACTACATATCTTGTATTTTGCTTGGAGTTTCTGTATCAAGTTGGTGCCTCATCAGCTAACAGTAATCCTGGGGCTGGTGAGCACAAGGGTCATTTTCTGGGAAATTAATATCCCGAAAATCCGGTCCAGACAACCTTGGTATCAGAGCTAGGCTGACCATTGGCTAATCATATCTTAGCCAGGTCGAAAACCTAGGTTAACCAACCCACCAGACCTTAACCTAACTTCGGCCAAGCTTCTCGTATAAGATAGCCACACAGTGACCCCAACACCTTTTGGCAGTCGGTGCCCAACCTATCAACCTAGCCTATCGATCACGCGCCAGTGGCCGACACCTAAAATGTCTCATTCGCAAGCGTGCGAAGGAAGACTCCGTCCCCTTTTTCTATAAAAAGGGCCCGCTAGCCTCAACCCAACACAGCACAGCCTCTACCCCAAACCGAGCTAAAATGCCTGGACCCGTTGTTCACAATGAGACCACAACAACCAAACTTGGAGGTTTTGTGACCGTGCTAGCAAACCTCACCCACCGTGCCTTTGCATTAGAAGAGCCCCCAGAATATGTCATGTACCAAGGACCCATGAGCGGTGAGAGCCATCAATTCTGGGCCACTGTGCACGTCTATGGTAGAGGTCTATTGCCAGAACGCCCCTACAGGTTCACTGGAAGGACAACTTCCATTGAGCCACAAGCCATCCAACTAGCTGCTCGAGAGGCTATAGTTCAACTCTGGCACTTGTCGCCCAGAGTTAACTGTCACTCATTCTACTACTACCCCAGCCGTGACGGGTATGGTAGGCCACCCCAGGTTGCCAATGGAGATCACAAGATAGATCCTGCATTGTTGCATCTGATGCGCTATGTAAGTGCACTAGAGGAACTGTTCGATCAAATCACCCTTGATCTGATCGCAGCCCGTGGAGAACTGGTTCGCCGAGCCCCGGTAAGAGGCGGAGATGAGCATGACATCGATAACCCAGTCGTACTGTTCGGACAACCGATCGAGTCCCTGAGGTCTACCCCGGCCATCGACCAAGGTGCTTTGGTGTCCCCAGAAGTGCTTCATCACCTTTTGGGAACACGCTCCAACGGGATCATGGCCAACAATCCCCGCGATGGTCATCATCGCTACCCCGACCCTGCAGCTCCTCAACCCCCTGCAGCTAACCCCAACGGTGAAACCCATGGAGAAGCCTCGATGTCCACGAGGCACGCTCGTTTATATATAAACGATGTAGACTAAGTCACTCGAGTAGTACCGAGTCATAGTATGTCCACACCATGTAATTGTGTGATCTTGTATCGCCGTAATTAAATGATGTCTGCCTATGCGCCCCTATTTTTAAATAGTAGCCATGCATAAGGATGTTCGCATGCGGTTACATTTTTAATTCCGGGCGTAGCTACCAAAAACTACCCCCAACGACTCCCACAGTAATACGTCACTTTTGTGAGATATGAGTATCTGTGGCATTAACCCCGACCCCATAAGAGTAGAACCGACAAACTAGTTGCCCCGCACCGTGATAAATAACCCATCCCGGATGCTACATAAAGGCCACCACGTGACCTTACCAAGTATCCCTCACCATGTGCACAACTCTCACCACCATTTCTTTGCCATGCCGAGCCCTAGTATTTATCTGAGAACTCCAGATGCAACCCCAGGTAGTTTTGTTAAAATATTGTGGGACTTTACCTGCAGTACCATGAGTTCTATCCATCCACCCCAGTACGAGTTGCTCAAATCGAGGATCACCCCATCCATCTCGAAATATTGGGCAGTGGTGCACATTCCTCCCGAAAACCCAAACCAAGACCCAACGAAAGTCTCCTTCATGGGGAAATCTATGCCGACCTCGCAGATGGCCATAGAAGCTGCTGCGTACGAAGCGCTTGCTCGCCTTCAATTCGCAGTACCCTATGCCAACGAACGAGGGTATTATTACTTCCCGAGTCGTGCAGCACCCGAAGAAGTAGCATCTTTTCCCGGTGGACGCATTGAGAGAGACCCAGTACTGGCCAATCTTGCCCAATATGTCATCGCTCAAGAGCGTTTGACCCAGCGATTAATGGGTTATCTCCAGAGCCTCACTGATTTAAATCCTCAGATCGCCGGCAGACCACTGAGGCCCGACCAGGAGAGACGCATTCATCGACTAGTCCATCTGCTTCCCCCGATAGAAGAAGTGTGTGCCCCCGTACCAGAAACGTTTTCTCAGGACCCTGTCTATTTTCCGTTTTCATTGTAGGCGTCACTGCTATGTTTATTGTCCCAACCTTTATTTATGTGTTGCAACTTGTGCGTGGTATCATGAGTTTGTGCGACAAATCAAATATTTGGTTTCAATTATGTGAGTAGTTCTTACTGCTGTAAATTTTGATTTAACTAATTTTCACGCGCGATAAATTCTGAAGTAAGGGTTTTGCCTGAGTTGTTACAGCATACATCTCTTTGCAACATAGATTTTTTTATTCACGCAGCACCACGACAACAGTCTCACAACCACTCGACCATGTGCACTAATTACAGATCCACGTGCACTTTTTGCACCTAACTGATCACCTCCCTAACGCAGCACAATCTGAGAGGGAGAGAATTGTGAGTAATTATTCGGGTACAAGTTGCCTACAGCACACTGACAACAGTTAGCACCCGACACCAGCACCTAATCCTCATGATCGTCGCTGCCATGAAGAGCTAGCACTTGAGCAGCAGCATCTCGACGATCATCGAGGATCATCGCACACAGGAGCACGGAGAACCCTAGCAATGCCGCCAACCCTCCGCACACCAGGATCATCTACCAGTCCAGCACCACCTCCGCCATTAGAGCCTCGTCTTGAGCTCCTACAAACAGAAATGGAGGAGAAGGAAGGAGAAGGAGAAGCAAGGCCAGGTGCGAGGAAGAAGAAAGGAGTGCCTCGGTCATTTTATAGCTCGAGACCAGTGTACGGTGGGCGAAGTCCAACCGCGCCGCTCGTCGCTCAATCACCGGTGTTCGGAGGCGAATCCGCGAGCAGTGCCGACAGCGCACTGGCCCGCGAGGTGAGTGCATGTTGCACCGGCAGCTAGCACGCCGCGCAGTACCGCAGTACAGCCTAGATGCCCTGCGCGCTAGACGTTGCCGGTGGAGAAAGCGTGGGAAAGCGTGCGAGAGAGAGGAAGAAGAGCGAGCCAGAGGTAGAAGAAGATACTAACAGTGGGCCCCGGGTCCACCTGTCAGCCAGAGAGAGCACTGTGCTCTCGGGTATGACCAGCGTATTTTAGTAATTTAGAATTTTATTCTAAATTTACTGTAACCAAAGTAGAAATTTCTCGTTTTCCCCAACCATAGATTTTTTTTCCACACAGCGCCAGCGTTCCCCACTGTAGTTTTACACCACTTATTGCCCACTCACTGTAGCCACATTTTATTGCATGAGTAGGATGTTTTTTTTCTTTGTGATATTACTTTGAGATAGTAGGAGTAATTCTTTTCAAGCAGCCCTTAGCAAATCTTGAGGACGAGATTTTTCTTAAGGGGGGTAGTGTTGTAACACCCCAAAATTTTTAACCATGATTTGTTTATTAAAATTTTGCCAAGAAATTAAATTTTCATTTTTGTGGATTTATCTTTTGATTTCAGAACCACTCTTTTCTTTGATATTGTGGAGTTTTCACCCCAAGTGAAAACTTTTTCAAAAATATTGTTGGACTTGTTTACCCTCTCAAGAAAAACATTTCTTTATAAGTGGATTTATTTGCATAATTATTTTCCCTGAGCTTTATTTCTTTAAAAATGATTTTTCAGAAGTTTTGGAGCCTCTTTTGCACTACAACCCTTTGATAAAATTAGTTATAAGTTTCACAAAAATTTGGAGATGTCATGGGATGCTCCCACATCACTTTTATGCAAATATCTCTTTTAGTCATTTGGAAATTTTGAGCTCTACCCCAAGTTTTCAAATCTGGTCTAGTTTGCAAAATTGCACTACAACCTATTTAAATATTTCTTTAAAGCTTCCACAAAAATTAGGGGAGGTTAGTAGTAGTGTATAATTCAATT
Source organism: Triticum aestivum (assembly GCF_018294505.1). Taxonomy (NCBI): domain Eukaryota; kingdom Viridiplantae; phylum Streptophyta; class Magnoliopsida; order Poales; family Poaceae; genus Triticum; species Triticum aestivum. Next base: position 337,357,960 of record NC_057806.1, read on the forward strand.
TTATGCAAAAAAACACACTGGTGTTCTTTGAAAAATTTGAGCAAATCATCCTCTTTTGCTCTCTGGTCCAGTTAGGTGTTTTCTACTGCAACCCTATTTTGTTTTGCTCTAGTGCCCATGATCTTTCTCCTGCTTAGAGACCACTCTACCAAACCCTTGAGTTCAGGAGATTGGGCCCATTGGAGGATTTTAAGTACATACAATAATGCCCTTTTCTTTCTGTCCAGATTTGGTTTTCTCAAAAACTTGCACTAACAAGTTTTTATTTTTGACAAACTAACCTTGCCACCCTCTTTATCATCTAAAGAGACTAGGATCTAGAGTTTTTGTCCACCCCAAGAGATGCCTAGATGACCATAGCATTCTGTCAAACACCTTGTGTGCATGGCCAGTTTTGGCTTGGTTTTTAGTTTGCATTGTGGACTTGATCCCCTGACCAAACCACCATGTCAACTAATCTCCTTGAAAACTCTAACCTTGACATGTTAATCCCCAGCCTTATCCAAGCCCTCTAGCACGCACTGGCATTACGTCGAGCACCTAGCGTGCGTGCTCTGGGCGTGGCCAGAGCACGCGTTTTGCACGTGCGTGCGCCCGAGTCGCCGCGTCTCACTGCCGCCCTCCCCGCGCCTGTGCTAACCCTTGGCCACTCACGGCCAACGCGCCTGACCCCTCCCTCGCTGCAGAGCCGCCCTGGCCCCCTCTTGACGCCCCACAGCGCCACCACCGCATGCCGCCGCCGGCCGCAGCAGGCCTCTGGCATGGACGGCGCTGCCCGAGCCACTCCAGCCCGCCAGCTGCCCTCTGGAATAGCATGATCTTATCCACGAGCATGTCCGTTAGCGCCCGTCGTCACCACGCACCCCCTGGCTACAGAACGGCGGTTCGTCGTTCATATCCACTACAGCCGTCAATCTTATCCCCGGCCGCTGCGGAAGCTACCTAGTTGCGCTATAAATAGGAACCCGAGCTCGTCCAGATCCTCAGGCAGCCTCAAGCCATCTCCCTAGCGCTCCCACAGCTAGCAATCGACGAAGGGAGGCTTTCTTCCTCGTCTCCGGCAGGTTCGGCCGCCGCCACGATCCGGTAAAATCCGGCCAAGACTGAGGCCCCTAACTCCATCCAGTGCTTCCATCCTATTCCCCTAGACCTTGCGGAGCCACCCCACCCCTCAAACCCTATTGGGAGCCACCGTAGGTCGAGACCCCAATCCTCCTGAAGCCACCGTCCGCCGCCAGCCTTTCAACCACTGGGAGGACCGCCCTGGACTGGCGGATCCATCCCTGCCCTCGGAACCCATTGGGGAGCCGCTGTTCGTCGACGGCGATCGTCGGAACCCCACCTTCGCTCGGACAGAGGAGGAATAAGGCATGGGCGACTGGTCAAACCTAACCAGTGGGCCCAAGGGACCCACTGTCAGTGACCCAGAGACGACCCGCACAATTTTAAGTGGAAGCATATTCCACAGAATACGTATTTGCTAAGAGGAAAGCGTAAGCTCCCTGAAACATTCTCCTTTTCTGATTTTTATTAAAAACAGATTTTGACTAAACTTTGACTAGCTATTACTTTTTAAATATATGTCCAATTGACTTGATTCTTTTTCTGTTGTTTCTCAAACTTTGTCTAGTTTATTTTCATATTTATTTGAGAATTTTCCAAACAACTTTTTTTACTGTTTTGAAACTATGTGTCAATTTGAATTTTCTTAAATAGGATGTTTGAAGAAGGAAGCAACTTTCAAAAGTGCACCCCCACTTGCATACTCTTTAAGGCAAGCATTCTGAACCCTGGCATAATATTGTCGTGTGTTGTTTGATATGGTTACAACACCACCTTGTCTCGGAGACTTCGTTATTTTATGCAACGATATGATCATACTCATAAGTGCATATTGATGATTCCGTGCTGTTGGTATTCGATATGTTTGTGATAGTAGTCATCCTCGTATGCCTTTCATGCCTAACGGAAGGAATCCGGGAAAGCCTCTGTCTTGGGTAGACACGAGCTTGTCCCTAGTTCTTCATCAAGACGGTTATGTCCAGTAAGGCATGGTGGTGTACGATGAGCGGTAATTCTGTCTGATTGGTATGACATATACTTCTTATGCTTATCATGCAGGTAATGCTTTAACCTCCTGAATCGACCATAGATCGAGTCTTGTTCCAGTAACCCCCATACTTGTTTCGTACTACCACTTTTCCCTGCCATAGGTATGGTACGATTCAGTAAGTTGTCAACCCCTTTCCTAGCGCACACCGTACAGAGAGGCCATGGTGGAAGATACCGACTGCATCCGGTAGGCATGCCACCTGGTCCGGGGGCGTGGGTGTTTCCGGTTGGAGCCGAGGGGGTAGCTCCCCTAGTTTGCGCGCGTTACGAATTTTGTAATCCCATGCTAGTCGAGGTTGTAGCCTCCCCACTTACAGTTTCGCTTAACGGGTGTCATGGGTGATTTCCAGACACTGGTAAGTTAGGCTGGTGTGTGCGGTCAGGCGTGTTTTCAATTAAAATACCGTAGGCGAACTTAGTCCCGATGGACTAAAGGAATCCGTTCCTCGTGAGTAAAGAGTACACCCTCTGCAGAGATTATAGCTATTTGAATAGCCGTGTCCATGGTTAGGGACTACAGTCTGGGATGGGTCAAGTGTCGGTCTTAGTGTCGGTCTTCGGAGGAAAGATGGCTAAACCAAAACATGGATCATGACATGTGACTCATGATGATTATGATTACTATTATTATGGACTAACCATTTACATTATTTGAATTATTGAGTATCCCTGGGACGGTTCTACCTCCTGGATATTCACTATGATTATTCTCATATGAGCCCTTTATGTGGTGTCACGGAGACGCCCGACTGTGGCATGCTTGTCATTCAGATTACTTTATAAGCCCTTTATGTGGTGTTGCGGAGACGCCCGACTGTGGCATGCTTGTTATTCAGATTAGTTTATAAGCCCTTTATGTGGTGTCGCAGAGACGCCCGGCTATGGCATGCTTGTTATTCATTTACTTTATAAAGCCCTTTATGTGGCGTCGCTGAGACACCCGACTGTGGCATGCTTGTTATTTATTTACTCTATAAGCCCTTTATGTGGTGTCGCACGACGCCCGACTGTGGCACGTTTGCTACTTATTGCTTTTATAAGCCTACATGACGTCGCTTAGACGCCCGACTGAGGCATAATTTATATTATTATCCTTTTGAGGCGTTGCTTCAGACACCCGATCGGTGCATTCTGTTTCTACTCCCTTACGACATATTCATGTTGTAGATGAATAACCTGCTGCGTGCATCATGGATGTTTATTTTTTAACGGAGGTGTGATTATAGAATATTTTAGAGCATGATTATCATTTGTTATATTATACCTGTGTTCATAATGTTTGCGAGTACATTCAAAAGTACTCACTGGCTTGTCCCTGGCTATTGTCTTGGCCAGATTTCTTGCGTGGAGAGGAGCATCACGATGACAACCCCGGAACCTACGCAATGGTGATAGCAGCCTCGTGAAGATAGGAGTTATCCAGGTCAGCTGTTCCTGTGGGAAATGGAGTCCCATAGACGCTGATGATCCGTAAACCGCTTCCGCCATCAACCACTAGAAACCATTTGTTGTACTCATAGGCCAGAATGGTCTTGTACTACATATCTTGTATTTTGCTTGGAGTTTCTGTATCAAGTTGGTGCCTCATTAGCTAACAGTAATCCTGGGGCTGGTGAGCACAAGGGCCATTTTCTGGGAAATTAATATCCCGAAAATCCGGTCTCGACACTAACCACACCTATCCTTCGTGCCATGTTAGCATGATGAAGTTGTGTGGCTAGTGGGGTGTTTTCGACTGTCTAGCTGGGTCCCGAGGTCGAACCATAGGTACTATGTCTGATACAGTAAATTTCACACGCACATTTTTCCTCCGTGCTGAGACATGACACACCCTACCGCGCGGTTTCAAGGTCCTCCCGGGTGGTGCCCGCATATATTCTTCCTGACGTGGGACGCCCTACCATGCATTTTCGCCGAAGCAAGTAAATGAGTCGTCAAATCATGAAAGACCACTTTTCCCGCCGAGTACATGAGTGAAGCACAGTGGCTAGCTAGTTGGGCTAGTTCGACCGATTAGCTAGGCCGCCGCCACATTTGTTTTTTCACCCTTTTTTATCTACTTCCCAGCAGGTAAATGTAAATATCCACCGCGGCGTTGCTTTGGTGTTTGAGTGCGGTAGGATTTTTAATTTTTTGATTGACAGGAGCAGGCGCGGCAGGATTTTTAATTGTTTGATTGACGGGAGCAGGCGCGACAACAATTAGTCACGATGACCCCGCCTATAAAACCCACTACTCCCTGATGTGAGAAGTTGTCGACTGGTGTTTTACCATGGTGAAAACCAAAAGATTCCCCGCTCCTCGGCTGGCTCCCTCCGCCTTCTCGTAGATTGCATTGCCTTTCAGCCGTTTCGCCCCATGCATCACCAACGTCATGCGCCTCGAGAAGCAGAGGGACTTCGGTGGTGTTTAGGCGCCCTCTGCATGGGCATGTCCATGTCTCGGTGCAACATGACCGTTGGATCAAACTCAGACAGTGCAGATCAGTCACTGTAGCACAAAGTGTGTGGGTGTGTTTGGTTGCATTCTCATCTCAATATACTCCTATGTCTAGGGTATGTAAGTCACCTTACAAAAACCAAATAATCCCAAAACACTTAGACACGGTACATTAACTCCCTCCCTGTTTCTTGTTTTGTGACATATCAACCAATAAGAGACGTGGGCCGTGCATGCTTTCAATGACTTGAGACTAATAAACATGACATGCAGTGGTTAGTTCATTGCATGCAATGCTATTAATTAGGATGGTTGTAATGGGGAGTATCATATACTAGTATGATGCATATGATACTAGTCTATGATACTACATATGTAATGTATAGTATCATATGTTAGTATCATAGAGGATTACATTTATTGCCATGCATGACACAAAATAGCAGATCATTCAATATGATACGGTATCATAATATGATACTCAAGCCTCTCTTTCTTCATTTAATTCTATGCCACCTCATCTAAATTGCTTAGTTGGCATGCATGATACTATCTATGATACTTCCATTACGGGTAGCCTTATCAAAAATACATTAAGTTTTCTCCTTTTCCTCTCCGCCTTGGTCATAGTGCACCGTAAGATGACTTACACACCTAGACGGAGGGAGTAGTTGTTTCCTCTTCGTGTATTTGTGTTAACCTACTAGTGTGGACTCATGCACCCTACATGCACTCTGCCAAACACCCAAAAGTGGGTCGAGAAGGGAATTTTTGCTGCCATCCCGTGCACCCTTCATACACCCTACACTATTCTTGCTTCATATTGTTCATGTTTCGTGGAGTAATGTAGCACCATACTCTCCATGCGTTGTAGACCTAGTTCTGTTAACATTGACCTCACCGTTAATTCTCGACCGGACAGTCGAGAAAGCAGTACTATGGCCCTGTTTGGATCTCTAAGTTAGAGTTAGTTTTAGTTAGTTGGGGCTCAAATAATCCAAAAGTATCCAAACATGATGGGTTAGTTGGATCTAACCCACCCCAAAAAACTAGCCCACACTAGAGGAGCTTATTTGGGTTAGTTCTCTTGGGCCCACTAAAAAATAGTAAAAAAAAGTTACCTCTCCCATCCAAATAGGGTCCAAAGTTGTCAAATGATTGAGAAAGAATATTTATTGTCAATCTAACCCTACCATCCAAACAGCTCTTTAGTTAGAGTTAGTTTAGGGTTAGTTCAGGGTTAGAATATAACTCTAACCTCTAACTTAGTTAGAGTATCCAAACAGGGCCTATGTTACTACATTACTGTTCATATAGTTGACATGCGCACAACATCATTTGTTGTCATCATATCTTACTACACTAGCAACAAGATTATGTAGTACTGACGTATGAACCACTACACATGCCTAGTAGTAGGAGCATTGTGTATGTTCAAGTGGCTGCCGTGTTTCGCACTCCTTCGTCGTAAGAGTGGAAATGCTTGATGTAACCATTTTTTCTTCAAAAAACAATGGACACGCTCTACCATGCGGATCCTCCTCCAGCCATGCACTAAATTAGTCACTTTCATCGACGTGTGGGACAACCAGCATCGGGGTCCACCAGCCATGCACTAAATTACTCCATAGTAGTGACGACAGACTACCCCGATCGAAGCGCCGCAGTAATGCCCAATGAGACGTCAAATCACAAAACCCCCTCCTTTCCAGCAGTAAGTTGGACGGACGAAGCAACCATCATTTCACTCTTCTCTCTCAGCTTCCTCTCTACCAAACTCGCTTCTCCCTCATCTTGTTCCTCATTTCTTCAAGAAAACCCCGACCTTCTTCTGGCATTGTTCTTCTCTCCCAAAGAAGGAAAGGTGAGCGCATCAATGGTGTTGATTCTGGCCAAGGCCCGGTCTTGCAACCCCGAGACTGATCTTATAACTCCCTCTCTTTTTTTCTTTGGGTTTGTGATTATGGTTTCTTTTCTTTTATTTCTATTTGACAGTTTCTTGATGGATGCTGGAGCACCGGCCGAAGTGATGTCTATGGCTCTAGCCAAAACCGTCGAGGCTCATGGTACGAAGAGGCACAAGCACCCCTCCGAGACTACCACAGACAAGCTCAAAGCCATCACCCTATCCAAGCCCCCCTCTCGGGGATCACTCATTAAGCAAGTCCAGGTAATATCTCTTCTTGACGATCTTTTTCTCGATCTTGATCGTGTTTTTCCATCTAACACACAGTACTAGTACTAGTAGTACAATTTTCTGGGCGATCGTGCATGTGATTTTTGTGTGCCAAATGACGGTTCTAAATTCCTCTTTTGACCAAAACATGCGAGAGGTTGACACTAATTTCTTATAGATTACTTTCAACTACTCCCTCTGTCCCAAATTTCTTGTCTTAGATTTGTCTAGATACGGATGTATCTAATACTAAAATGTGACTTGATACATCCGTGTCTAGAAAAATCTAAGACAAAAATTTTGGGACGGAGGGAGTACTTTATGAACATCAATGCTACCTTTGAAGAGGGTAAATTTCCTCAATAACTTGTGTTATGGATATTGCAAGTAATCCCTCTGCTCTCATGCCTTTGAAGACATGTTCTAGTGTCTTTGTTCACTCATTTCTGTGCGTATATGTAGTCATATATGGAGTATAATATCAAAAATCATCTTATATTTCTGAACGGAGGTAGTAATAAAATATGGTTTCTGTTTGAATTAGAACCAGGTCCACGGTGGAGATGAAGTTCTCAAAGTCATGCCGTGTGAACTGGAAGACCTGAGGATGAGTTCTACTGCTAAACTATCTAGCTGATGTGTCCTTGTCGCCACGTGTCCTGAACTAGTGTTTTCCCGTAGCATTGTTGTCAGGCATGTTCTCGAGGCTGTACTTGACCAAAACAATTTCCTGGCTATGTCTTCGATTACGAAGGGTGTGGTTCTTGTAAAGCTTCCCAACAAATCTGATGCGACATGTCTTCATGATCATGCTTATGAGTGGAAAGACCACTCTGTTAGGTTCTCCAAGGTTGACGAGATGGTGATAGTGCATGTAGACATCTCTCACGAAGTCCATGGCCTAGTCAGTTATGCGGGGTTCATCCCATAGGTCGGTGGCAAGAAATAGTCTGCAGAGTTTAATTAGTGCAACTTTGCTTGTCTGTAGTAAGTACTATTGTTCAGTACTTGATTTGTGTTTGTGAACCTTGTATTGTTTATTAGTACTGCGGCTTTTGTTGTGTGGTCAGTCCTGAGAACGGTCTATGTTAATGTCTATCCACTCAATTCAGTCTGCATATTTTGAAGTATCCAGATCATCTTTTTTGTGAGGACGGTTTATCAACTATGGTTACACTCCAATATCTGTATGCATTTCATGGTTTATCGCACCGACCAGGATTTCCAGTCCCATGGATGTTCGATCCATATGATTTGCACGACCTTTGGACTGTCCTGCTTGTGGGAGTAGGTGGGGCCCCTACATGCCACCCATAGTTGGACGATCAATCTTCTGTTTAGTACTTCAACATAGTGATTTCCTGGTAAGGATTCACTCATGTCACATCAAGTAAATCTTATTGATTTACTGTCTAAATCTTATTGATTTAATGTCATGTTTTCTTTTTTTTCCTATAATTTTACGTTGCAGGTTTTGCCATGTGACATTCATCACAGAATAAACCGTTTGGTTTGCTCTACGATGGCTATTTTTGCAGGTTTCACTTCTTATGTCATGTCAGTAATGATGGCACTGTCCATCGCTTATATTACTGGAAAAAAATGGATCAGTCTGTTGTCTGAGTACAAGCTGAATCCCTATGATGAATTGAAGTTTGGTTTAACAAAAACGCCACAATTAGTCCTTCTCGCGTTTAAAAGAAATGAAGAAAAAAAACCGGATCACGGTCACAAAGCCTAGTCTAGTTAGAAAGTTGATCATTGCAGACCAGACACGATCATCGTTGTCTCGTACATCGGTACCACCTTCAGCAATGGATCGAGCACCGACAGTTGCTCTAGCACTGACAGCGGCAGCAGCTTAGTCTGATCCAGCTGAGGATTGGGCACCGACCGCGTCAGCGGATCAGGTTGATCTATCGGAGGATCGGGCATCGACACCGGCACTTGCTCCAACACCGGCACCATCTCTACCAGGAGCACCATCTCTGGCAGCGGCGGCGGCTTCGGCACCTGCACCAACACTTGCACTTGCATCTGCTCTGGCCCGTGTAGCGACAACCGAACGAGCAGTTGCACGGCAACAGACTGGGCTGCAGTTCGCACTTCATATACCAAAGTCCTTAAAAAAACCGACATGTCCACCTTCTTGGTAAGCATTGGCCGCCCAAGTGTTTCGTTCTTTTTTCTTTCCGTGTTGTTTCGCATGATTCACTGTGTTGATCTAACTGTTTGGGTATGTATTCTTGTTTGCAAACAGAGAATTCCTAGAGCAACGAGGGAGTCGTTCAGCAATCCGGGCGACAACGTCCAAGTTTCTCTTACCATGCGCAGCCTTGGTGTGAATGAACCTGCTCAATATACCACAAGTACAAAGGATGGTCGCATGATGATTGATGCTAAAGGATGGTCAAGGTTCATATCTAAATCATATCTTGCAGTAGGGGATGATCTCAAAATCGAACTTTCTCGGCAAGGAGAGCTGGTCCAAATCAACTTTGAAATTCTTCAGTAGCAGCACGCAACTACCGAACTGATCTATCCTACGAGAGATTTTTGATGTAATAATCTGACATGGTGAAACAAGTGTCCTGTGTGTATAAGTAATACAACAGTATTACTTATCACATGGTACATCATTGATAGAATTGGAACTCTCATTGTTGGTTAGGAACTGTCGTTGGATTTCATTTCCAACAACTGCCGTGCTTTATTCAATTTTGTGTATTCGCCTTGTGACAGCATCTGAAACCAGCGCCGTACCGATCGCTTGCAATATGAAAAGCGCTGAGGTAGAACACATGGGCCCCCAACCATGCAGGGTGGGCCTGCGGCCCAACGTCCAGAACCGTGAGCATGTCTGAGTATTATATTCTCAGCTGAGCCCCCATAATACCCGTGCGTTGCACGTAACATCAAGATGCATATGTATGAGTATTTTATCTTGTGGGAGAAAAGGATGAACGAGGGAATGCCTTATTTGCAAATGTGGAGAGGTGTGTGGGTACCTTTTTGCAAAATTGCCATAGTTTCCTTCCTATCCGTCAGATATAAATCAGATAGCCTATATTGCAGGATGGCAGGCCCACCATCATCACCAACTCGTCTATACTGTGTTAAAAACAACTCTGTTTTTTATAATTATATATGTTATATATATATTCCCCTTGATTTTTCTTATGTGTAAAGTTGTGATATAAAAGATTTGTATATTTATTTACAGAGGGAGTATCTCTCTGTCAAAAATATATTCTTGTGTAACTAGTTACTCATGTCTTTCTACTTCCTTTCGCTGATATGTGGGGCATCTGGCAACGGGGTCCATGTGCCATATGCGCAAATTAGAGTGCACAACTGCACGGTAGACACACCCCGGTCATAGCGCCGCAGTAATGCCCAATGTGCCGTCAAATCACAAACCCCCCTTTCCAGCTTTAGCAGTAAGCTGGACGGACGAAGCGGCAATATTTCACTGGGCCTGAATCCCCTTCTCCCTCGTTTGCTTGTTCAGAGAAAACCCTCTCTCGGCGATTGCATAGGGTTTTCCCCAATAAATCCAAGTCCCTTGGTCGCGGGTAATCCTAGGATGGCAGCCGCCGCCGTTGATGCATTTTTCATCCTACTGAATCTAGTGTGCTTCATTTGCAGTGCCCAAAGTGCGAGGACCCTACAGGTTTCTGCGCCCTCGGCGAGACGCCACACTTATTCCTTCTCATCCTAACATAGGATTTTAAAACATGCACAGTATGTTCCTAGAATCCTCTTTTCTATCCAGGAGGGTGGTTTTTTTTAAACATGCTATCGACTAATTTGAAAATTTGGATTGCTATATTTGGATAAAAGGTACTACCAGTACGATGGTCAACACTGACGTGAAGGAGGAAGTTATTTCTAGATTTGGATAGGGAATACATTGTGTTATCATATTATTTTTCTGCAGTGCATTATTTCCTCTGCCAGAACACGTGTACTCAAGATGATCGGCCTTGGCATAACTGAATACACCAGTTTAATGGTCACAGTGAAGACAAGCCATTGATATAAGTTCCGAGTTGGGTTCATGAACCAAGAAGATCGCTGCTTTTTTATGGCCAAACTTGGATAAACTTTCTCAAGTGTTACAGACTGAAAGTTGGCACACGAATGTTGATGGAAATAGCAGAACCTGGTCTCATCTTCACTGCGATCTTCCACCCCGACGTCGTTCCAATTGTTCATCCATGTTAGTTTTGTATCTGGTTCTTGCTTGTTGCCTCGATTACTTCTTAATCCACCTATTCTGTCTAACTAATCACAATTGAACTTTAGAAGTAGCAACGAATCTCTCACGAAGATGCTATTTCTAACTAATGTTTTCTTATAATTGGTGGCATGTGTAGGTTTTTTCAGAGTTAAGCAGGCTGCTCGTTTGTTATTCTATAACAACTTGGCTGCTACTGATGGCACTGAAGTTGACTGGGACGACATCCACAAGTTCCTACACTTTAGTGATTGTCTTGAGGTCCTTGTGGGGCGTTTCAATGGTGGAAGGCCACGTGGGATATGTGTGCCACTGCTGCACTCATTGAACAGGTCCAACTATGTCGAGAAACTTATGGTATGAGCTATTTTCTGTTATATATGTTGTTCATAAACTATTGCTTACACATAGTTTTACAGTTGTGATCTTCTTGAAACAGAAACTGCCCAGTTCTATTGTTCCTATATAGATGCCTGACCATGGTCGGGTCAGACTTGCGCTTGGTCACAACATGATGTTTATGTCGACCTACTCCATTCCCCTTGGAGGTGAAAAGATACTTATTCATGGGTGGTCTCGAATAATGAAGGCACGTCCATCTTGGAGAATAGGATAGAAGATTATGTTCCTGCTTTTCCATGGCTCTAAAGCGAATATCATGTTTATTGACCACATTGCGAGATGGAGCCGCTTTGAGAAGGCTGTGGATGCACGGGGTGATGCCTGGGCCTTGTCCTGGGGCTTGGCGGCCTCACCCTTGGTTAACTATAGGCAAAGTAGCACTGTTCGAGGCGTGCTTTGTACGGTTGAACCTGTATAAGTACTCATACTGCTTTCAGCTATGGTTGTTAAGTGCCCCTGCTGGTTTCAGTTAAGGTTGTTAAGTACTCCTGCTGCTTTTACAGTCTGTCGTGTTTCTTCAGTCTTGTCTTCCTCCAGCCGCCAAAACCAAACCAGCGCCAGCGGGGCCGCCTACTTTCGCCTCCCACGGCTGGCTACGCCTCAACGCATGCATCACCGCCCCACCGTCTCCTAAATCGTTAACGCCGACGTCTGAGGCCTCGTCGTCGTCCTCCGCGCGCTTTGTTGTGCTCGCCACGGCGCCTCCCTCTCGCATTGTTAACATGGTCAATAAACAATAGAAATCAACATAATTACGTGGAGAGGATGATAGTACGGGCCCACCATGTCAGCATATGGAAAAATAAAATGCTTCCTCCTAGTGTTTTCCTGACATCTGGGACCCACGACATTGTGAGCGTATATAGTCAATAGACAAGAGAATAACACAAGATCGGCTGACACCTGGGATGTAGCTGCTCGAGCAATATTTTTTTGTTATTATCGAGACGGAGCAGGGTTTGAACTGGGCTGTGGCCCGTCTAACCCATGCTTATATTTTATGTTCACCATGTGACCAGCCCAGCTATTTTTTCTTTGTGAAAATGAGCCCAGTTTATTTTTTATGAAGAATGCCCAATCCAGGACTATTTATTTTTCTACGCCCTGATGGGCTACAACTCTTTCAAGACGCCTGCAAATCTTGAAAGTAATATGAAATTGGTTGTAAATATAAAAACAGACGACAAATTGGCAATTACTTTATAATTTCTGAATTTTTTCACATTTCCAGATTCCTATTTCACTAGGCATTAACCTAATTTAAATATATCTTCAAAGTACTTTAAATCTGGCTCGACATTTCAGTATGAAAAATAGTTTGGAATCCACAGAAATATGCGAAATTGGCCCTGGCCAACCAAAAAAACGGACTGCAATAAATTGCATAAGAATTCGCAATGAGCTATATATAAATTATCAAAAAGAGGGAATGATCTGACTTATGGGCTTATTAAGTTTACACGTATGCAAGATTTTTTAGTTATTATATACGTCAACAAACGATTCTAGCAGACATAACCGTTGGATGTCAATCCAACGACCGTCGTGTTTCTTCAATCTCTAATCTTCTTGCTCCAGCCACCAAATCCAGCGCCCCCTACTACTCCCACCGCTGGCCAGGGCATCCCTCTACTCACCCACACCCTCTGTTATTCTACGGCGACGGCAGCCTCACATTGCAGCCGAACCAGTGAACCCTCGTACTCCTCTCCGCATGGGCATCCACTGTCGCGTCTTCCCCGGCTCCGCGTCGTCCCCTTCCTAGGCCTCGCCGTCGTCCACCGCCCTAGGGCTCTCGGCGCAGCGTGGTCAACGTGGTCAAGGAACCACTTCCATCGGAAGTGTACTGTCGTGGAGAGGCTGACAGCTGGGTCCAGGGCAGCCGCAAGGAAGTGCCTCCTTATTACGCTGAAAATAATTATTCCTCCACCTGACACCAGGGACCCATCGAACGGGCCACCGTATTTGGCGAAAAAACTTTCCCCCGCTGTCAGCTCGGACCCATCAGAAGTGCCTCCTTATTACGCACAAAAAAATGAATACTCCCCCTGCCGGTTGGGACCCACCTTGGTGGGAGGCTGACTTGTGGGCCTACTAAGTTGACGGGGACGGAGTGCTTTGTCAACTTAGTCAATATGAACGATTCTAGCTCCAGTGACCGTATGATGTCCATCCAACGGCCGTAGTGCTTCTTCAGCCTCTGGTCTTCCTGCTCCGACCGCCCAAAGCAGCGTCAGTCGTGCCGCATGCTCCTGCCTCCCGTGGCCGGCTGTGCTGCCGCAGAGGCCTCACCGCCCCTACTATTCCCACCGCTGGCCAAGCCATCCCTCTACTCATCCACACCCCCTGTTATTATGCAGCGACGGCAGCCGCACACCACAGCGAACTAGGGAACCCTCATACTCCTCTATGCATGGGCATCCACTGCCGCGTCTTCCCGCTCCGCGCCGTCCCCTTCCTAGGCCTCGCCGTCGTCCACCGCCCTAGTGCTCTCGGCGCGGCGTGGTAACATGGTCAAGGAACGGCTTCCATTGGACCTGGAATGTATGTGGAGAGGCTGACAGCTGGGTCCACGACCGCAGCAAGGAAGTGCCTCCTTATTACGCGCAAAATAATTATTCCTCCACCTGACAGCAGGGACCCACCGGACGGGCCACCGTATTTCATGAAAAAAATGTTTCCCCCTGACTGCTGGGACCCACCAGCTACATCTTCGCACGCAAGGAAGTGCGTCCGGGCAAAAAAAATGATTCGCCCCCCTAACTGCTGGGACCCACCAGCTACATCTTCGCACGCAAGGAAGTGCCTGACATTCGGGACCCACCTGGTCGAAGCTTACGTAGCATTGTCATTCTGATCGCGAACATGTACGTATATACTGGTCGATGTAGAGGCGCACACGTAGCATGTACACGTATGTACAACGGCCAGTGTGCAAGAAAGAAAATACGGCCACGTACGTACATACGGGCAGGGTCTCGAATGCCTACTCGCGCATACGTACGGCCATGGCTCGTGTACATGGCTGGGTCGGAACGGAGAAACTGTGTCATCGTCGTGTTCATGGGGAGCCAACTGGCTGGGTCGGAATGGAATGTGTCGTCGTGTTCATCGGGAGGGCTTGGACGGAACAACTAATGGAAACGAGGCCTGGTGTACCGTAGAAGGAGGAAACGGCCTTGTGTTCGACCGGCCACGGTCGAAACGGGATCCTGTTCATCGGGAGGGGTCTGGCGTATCGCAAAACAAAGGAAACGGAGCTCCTACGGTCGAAACAGGGGTCCTGTTGATCGGGAGGGGTGTGGCGTACCGCAAAACAGAGGAAACAGCCTTGTGTTGGAGCACTACAGTCGAAATGTGGGTCCTGTTCATCGGGAGGGATGTGGCGTACCGCAAAACGGGACTCCACGGGATACTGTTCATCTCCACCGTCGACCCCCTCCAGGCTCCACGGGCTACTGTTCATCCACCGTCGACCTCCTCCAGCCTCCACCTGCGACTGTTCATCCACGGGCTCCTGTTCATCTAGCCTCCACCGCGCGCTACTCCACCGGCTACTGTTCAACCAGCCCTCTCCACGGGCTCCTGTTCAACCACCCCTCAATGGGATACTGTTCATCCAGCCCCCCATCATCTACTATTCATCCAACCCTCCACGGGGTGGTCCTATTCATCCTGCCCTCCACGGGGTCCTGTTCATCTAGCCCCAACTGGCTCGATCGATCGGGGTCCTGTTCATCCACCCCCACCGGGAACTGTTCATCCAAACCCCCCCAGCAATGCTCACTGCTCATCCAGAGGCAACATCGATCTGCTTCAGTTAGCAGCAGTAGTGAAGGAATCGCTCGATCGGGTTCAGTTAACAGCCATCAATCGATCGCTCAGGTTCAGTAAAGCATAGCCTGCAGTGCAATTGCTCGGGTTCAGTTAGAGCCCAGCGCCTCGCTCGGGTTCAGTTAGAGCCCAATGCCTCGCACCCACACGCGTGTGTGTACAAGAGAAACACGCATCGCTCGGCCCGACCACCCACCGTAAACGGGAACACCATGATATTTTCCTCGCCCTCGCTTCTACCACGGTTCTTTCTGTCATGGACGGCCCAAAGAATGTCATGCAGCTGCGTCTCCGGCCCGCCCAGGACGAAAAGCCCATTTTTTGTCATGATTTTTTGTCATAGAAGTAGGACCCCACCACATCTATGATGATACCGTGTTTTGTGACAATTATTGTCATAGAAGTGTCATAAGTATGACAGAAAAAAAATTCGTTCGGCCCAAAATGTCATGGATGTGTCTTTTTTTGTAGTGAGAGCAGGCATTCTAGTCCAATCCGGCACGCGCCGCTCAGTCACTAACGTCAAGAAGGCTTCGGCTGATACCACTACGTCGAGTTCCCATAACTGTTCTCGCGTAGTTGGTTAGTGTGTATAGGCCAGTGGCCAGACTCAGATCAAATACCAAGATCTCATTAAGCGTGTTAATTGCATTAATCGCAGATGCTGACCAGGGCCAGGCCCACCTCTCTCCTAGGTGGTCTCAACCTACCCTATCGCTCCGCCACAAAGGTCCACTCATAGGGTTGTCTGGACAAATGTCCTTTCGGTCCCAATCTGTGAATCACTCGTGGGTACTCTACGAGCCGACTCGACTTTAGTCACCACATATATCATGTATTATGTATAATAGGTATATACCCGTGATCACCTCCCGAGTGATCACGACCCAATAGTATAGCATGGCAGACGAACAAGAATGTAGGGCCACTGATGGAATACTAGCATCATATACTAAGCATTTAGGATTGCAGGTAAGGGTAACAACAGTAGTAGCAAAGATAGGCTATGCATCAGGATAGGATTAACGGAAAGCAGTAACATGGTACACTACTCAAATGCAAGCAGTAGAGAGAAGAATAGGCGATATCTGGTGATCAAGGGGGGGGGGCTTGCCTGGTTGCTCTGGCAAGAAGGGTTCATCGTTGATGTAGTCGATCACAGGGGTGCCAACAACGGTCTCGAGGTCTACCGGAAAGAAGTAACAGAGGAGAACACAATAAATAACAGAGCAATCAAAGCATCACAAAGCATAACATGGCAATACGCGATGCTAGAGGTGACCTAACACAGGGATAAGTGATACTGGCGAAGGCGAAAAACATCCGGGAAAGTATTCTCGGTGTTCCACGTTTTCGGACAGATGGACCGGAGGGGGAAAGTTGCATGTTGGCTATGCTAGGGATGTGTGGAAGACAAACGGACTGAGTATTTGGATTCGTCTTGTCGTTCTGAGCAACTTTCATGTACAAAGTATTTGTATCCGAGTTACAGATTATTTTATATTAATTTTAAAAGATATAATTCATTTTTACAATTAACAGAATTAATTTAATTAGAAAATGTAATTATGATGTCAACATGATGTCAGGGTGATGTCAGCAGTCAACTAGTCAGTTGACCTGGTCAAACTGACGTGTGGGTCCCATTCGTCATTGTCAAAGTCTAACTAAACCTATTAATTAAATTAACTAAGTGATTAGGTTAATTAATTTTCATTAGATTAGTTAAGCATGATTAATTAACTTATTAATTAGTTACTAATTTATTATTATTATTATTATTATTTAAAAAAATCGTTCTGGGGTGGGCCTCGGCTTCCATTGGGCCAGGGGCCCTAGCGGGTGCGGGCATCTCGTAATACCCGAACAGGCGACGGGCGCCACCGGGCAGTGGGCGCCCGATTGGGCCACCCATGGCGTGCTCGGGTGGCTCACCGGAGCGCGCCCACGGGGAGCCGGCCGCGAACAACACCGGCTGAGGACGGTGGGTCGGCGAGCGGCGGCGATTCCGGTCAGCGCACGGGTCAGCAGCGGCGACTGCATGGCAGCAGGCGGGGCTAGAGCGAGCAACGCCAGCGGCATTGAGGTCAGGAGTGGGGACGTGGGCTCGCGAGCGGGCAGAACGCGGCGGGCAGTAGCAGGGAACGCGGGCTGCGACGGACTGCAGCAGGCGGGCGCGAGAGTGCGCAGCGAGGTGGGGTGTGCGAGGCGGGCTGCAGGAGGAGGTGAGGCCAGGGTGGGTGCACGAGCACGAGGCGGACTGAGTGCGGGGAAGTGGGACGGGGTCATCGCCGGCAAGGACGGCTCGGGCGCAGGGTCAAAGAGGGAAGAGAGAGAGGAGGGGGTTTCCTCACCCCATGTTGCAGGGGAACAAGCAGCGAGGCTCGGGTGGCTCCTCCGGGGGGAGAGAAGGGTCCGATCCGGCGAGGTGGCTCCGGCGACAGGGTCGCGGGCGGCGGTGACGCGGCATCGGCGTCGAGGCGAGGAGGAGGCCATCGGGGAGGAGATGAGGAGGCGTCCGGCGAGGTGACGGCGGAGACGGCGAACGGTGGCGTCGGGAGTCGGCGACGGGATCGGGCCCCGATTTCCCCGATTTGAACTGGATCGGGGGGAGGAAGGTAGCGGAGTGGGGAAGTGGGGGTGCGTGGCTCTAGGGCACGGGGGGTGCGGGGTTAAGGGGACGGGGTGGGTTGGCCTGCTGGCCGACTAGGCCGGCCTGTTGGGTTGGTTGGCCCATGGTGGGGTTCTTTTTCCTTTTCTACATTTTTGTATTGTTTTCCTTTTCTTTTATTTCTTTTATTTCTTTTCTGTTTTAGCAAATTGTTTGGGCATCACATGAGTTTTGTAAAATATGAGAGCTGGCCAACAAATCACAACACAATATCGTACCACCAAAAACTAGTTTGGGGTAAATATCATTTCATATTTATTTTGTATTAATAAAAAGGTTATTAAATAATGTTTTCAGCCACTGTTTGAGGTCGTTTAAGTCACTTATCAAATTTCAATAATGTTGTTTATAATTTTATCATAGCCTCTGATTTATCTACTATTTATTGAACATTTTAGTTTTAATTTTTTTAAACTTTATTGTTTGTTTGATTTCGAATTTGAATTTGAATCAGTTTTGAACTAACACGAGATTAGCAACAATAACCGAGGTGACATGGCATCATTAATGCGGGATTAGTGTAGCCTAATTATTCGGGCCTCACAATGCGAGACGGTTATTCATTTAAATCAGAGAATAATGGTTGTTCTATTTATATGAGTAATATCTTTTATGGTCATGCACCCTTGATGAGTGGTATATTTTTACTAAATCTTGATAGTAGTGATACACATGTTCATAATATTGAAGCCAAAAGATGCAGAGTTGATAATGATAGTGCAACTTATTTTTGGCACTGCCGTTTGAGTCATATTGGTGTAAAGCGCATGAAGAAACTCCATTCTGATGGACTTCTGGAATCACTTGATTATGAATCACTTGGTACTTGCGAACCATGCCTCATGGGCAAGGTGACTAAAACTCCATTCTCCGGAACAATGGAGCGAGCAACAGAGTTATTTGAAATCATACATACTGATGTATGTGGTCCAATGAACATTGAAGCTCGCAGCGGATATCGTTATTTTCTCACCTTCACAGATGATTTGAGCAGATATGGGTATATCTACTTAATGAAACATAAGTCTGAACCATTTGGAAAGTTCAAAGAATTTCAGAGTGAAGTGGAAAATCATCGTAACAAGAAAATAAAGTTTCTACGATCTGATCGTGTAGGAGAATATTTGAGTTACGAGTTTTGTCTTCATCTGAAACAATGCGAAATAGTTTCGCAACTCACGCCACCTGGAACACCATAGCATAATGGTGTGTCCAAACATCGTAATTGTACTTTACTAGATATGGTGGGATCTACGATGTCTCTTACTGATTTACCGCTATCATTTTGGGGTTATGCTTTAGAGACGGATGCATTCACATTAAATAGGGCACCATCTAAATCCGTTGAGATGACACCTTATGAACTGTGGTTTGGCAAGAAACCCAAGTTGGTGTTTCTTTAAGTTTGGGGCTGCGATGCTTATGTGAAAAAGCTTCAACCTGATAAGCTCGAACCCAAATCAGAGAAATGTGTCTTCATAGGATACCCAAAGGAGACTGTTGGGTACACCTTCTATCACAGATCCAAAGGCAAAATATTTTGTTGCTAAGAATGGATCCTTTCTAGAGAAGGAGTTTCTCTCGAAAGAAGTGAGTGGGAGGAAAGTAGAACTTGACGAGGTAATTGTACCTTCTCCCTTATTGGGAAGTAGTTCATCACTGAAATTAGTTCCAATGATTCCTACACCAGTAAGTGAGGAAGCTAATGATGATGATCATGAAACTTCTGATCAAGTTACTACCGAACCTCGTAGGTCAACCAGAGTAAGATCCGCACCCGAGTGGTACGGTAATCCTGTTCTGGAAGTCATGTTACTTGACCATGACGAACCTACGAACTATGAGGAAGCGATAATGAGCCCTGATTCCGCAAAATGGCTTGAGGCCATGAAATTTGAGATGGGACCCATGTATGAAAACAAAGTGTGGACTTTGGTTGACTTGCCCGATGATCGACAGGCCATAGAGCATAAATGGATCTTCAAGAAGACTGACGCTGACGGTAATATTACTGTCTACAAAGCTCGAATTGTTGCAAAAGATTTTCAAAAAGTTCAAGATGTTGACTATGATGAGATTTTCTCACTCGTAGCAATGCTTAAGTCTGTCCAAATCATGTTAAGGAATTGCCACATTTTATGAAATCTGGCAAATGGATGTCAAAACTGCATTCCTTAATGGATTTCTTAAAGAAGAGTTGTATATGATGCAACAAGAAGGTTTTGTCAATCCTAAAGGTGCTAACAAAGTGTGCAAGCTCCAGCGATCCATCTATGGACTGGTGCAAGCATCTCGGAGTTGGAATATATGCTTTGATAAAGTGATCAAAGCATATGGTTTTATACAGACTTGCGGTGAAGCCTGTATTTACAAGAAAGTGAGTGGGAGCACTACAGCCTTTTTGATAAGTATATGTGAATGACATATTGTTGATCGGAAATGATATAGAATTTTCAGGAAAGCATAAAGGAGTGTTTGAAAGGAGTTTTTCAAAGAAAGACCTCGGTGAAGCTACTTACATATTGAGCATCAAGATCTATAGAGATAGATCAAGACGCTTGATATATTTTTCAATGAGTACATACCTTGACAAGATTTTGAAGTAGTTCAAAATGGAACAGTCAAAGAAGGAGTTCTTGCCTGTGTTGCAAGGTGTGAAGTTGAGTAAAGACTCAAAACCCGACCACGGCAGAAAATGGAAAGAGAATGAAAATTCATTCCCTATGCCTCAGCCATAGGTTCTATAAAGTATGCTATGTTGTGTACCAGACCTATTGTGTACCTCACCAAGAGTTTGACAAGAGGGTACAATAATGATCCAGGAGTGGATCACTGGACATCGATCAAAATTATCCTTAGTGGAATGTTTCTCGGTTATGGAGGTGACAAAAAGTTTGTCGTAAAGAGTTACATCGATGCAAGTTTTGACACCGATCTGGATGACTCTGAGTCTCAATCTAGATACATATTGAAAGTGGGAGCAATTAGCTAGAGTAGCTCCGTGAAGAGCATTGTAGACATATATTTTTTTGCAAAATACATACGGCTTTGAATATGGCAGACCCCTTGACTAAATTTCTCTCTCAAGCAAAACGTGATCACTCTGTGGGTGTTAATCACATAGCAATGTGAACTAGATTATTGACTCTAGCAAACCCTTTGGGTATTAGTCACATGGAGATGTGAACTAATCACATAAAGATGTGAACTATTGGCGTTAAATCACATGGCGATGTGAACTAGATTATTGACTCTCACTAGTAGAAAACAGGGCTTTGGTCCAGGCCGGGTCAGCCCATTAGTCCCGGTTCAGTCCAAAACCGGGACCAATGTGGGCATTGGTCC
Source organism: Triticum aestivum (assembly GCF_018294505.1). Classification (NCBI taxonomy): domain Eukaryota; kingdom Viridiplantae; phylum Streptophyta; class Magnoliopsida; order Poales; family Poaceae; genus Triticum; species Triticum aestivum. The sequence continues at coordinate 337,379,179 of NC_057806.1, forward strand.
CGGTTCGTGAGCCCAGGGGGCCGGCCTGGCCACGTGGGCCATTGGTCCCGGTTCATCTGGACCTTTTGGTCCTGGTTGGTGGGATGAACCGGGACCAATGGGCCTCGCTCCTGGCCCACCACCATTGGTCCCGGTTGGTGGCTTGAACCGGGACCAAAGGCTCCCCTTTAGTCTCGGCTCATGTCACCAACCGGGACCAATGAGGTGCCTATATATACCCCTCACTCGCGAGTAGAGCACCCCAGTGCTCTGTTTTTCTCTGGCCGAGGGGGAGAGGGCTTGGTGGTGCTCTAGCTCACCTCCTATGCACACAAGGTGTTCGATGGAATGCCCAAGCCACACTACTTAAGCTTTCTCCTCTCCAAGCTCGACCTCCAAGCTCCATTTTCCATAATATTTGTCTAGGTTTAGCGGTCCATCACGCCCCGTCCCCGTCTTCACCGTCGTCTATCACCCGCGCCGAGCTCATCGCCGGCACCACCGTGGTGAGCCTCTTGTTCTTATCTTCTTTCTGAAAGGAAAAATATTCTTACTTGTATGTTTACATAGATACTTGTATTATTTTCTTACTTTTATTATTCCATCTTATATAGTGCGATGGTTTTGGTATCCGCTCCCGTCGGCCCTCGTGCTGTCTATGATTCGGATGTGGTATATATATTATCTTTATAACTATTGGTTCATTTATTGCTTATGAAAATTATGCCGACCAACGTGACATAGATTTTATTTATGTAGGATGTATGTGAATCGGAAATGCCAACCGACCCTATTGTCGAGACGTTAAATTTAGTTGAAGAAGAAAACAATTTGTTGAAGGAAAAAATAAAAAAAATTGAGGAGGAGAAGATGATATTGGAGTTGCATGTTGCGGATGTTGTCGATGTTCACAAGATCAAGATGGATGCAATGCGCTTGAAGATTAGAAAGATTAGAAAATATGCCATTCATACTGAGGCTTGGTATCATTATGCCGTTGGATCAATTGTTACCTTGGTTGCGATTATGATCGCATTTGTTTTTGCACTGAAATGTTTTACATAGTTTCAATGTATGGTTTAATTAATTAGATGCTCTGGAGAGCTATATGTTGTTAGATGAGAACTATGTATGCACTTTGGTTTTAATGTGATGATGAACTTATATTAATTTGGACACTTAATTATATATAATGCACGCAGATGAACCGGCAATGGATGTACGGTGACAGACACACCTGCGAGTACATTAAGGGCGTGCATGAGTTTCTCGATGCGGCTGAGGCAAACAAGCAGAATGGTTTTATGTGTTGTCCATGCACTGAATGTGGGAATACGAGGTCTTACTCTAACCGGAAAATCCTTCACTCCCACCTGCTTTACAAGGGTTTCATGCCACACTATAATGTTTGGACGAGGCATGGAGAAATAGGGGTTATGATGGAAGACGGTGAAGAAGAAGAGTACGATGACAACTATGTGCCCCCTGAATACGGTGATGCTGCAACGGGGGGAGCTGGTGAAGATCAAGAGGAACCAGACGATGTGTCCAATGATGCTGCAACGGGTGAAGCTGCTGAAGATCAAGAGGAACCAGACGATGTGCCCGATGATGATGATCTCCTCGGGTCATTGTCGATGCAAGGACGCAATGCGAAAGTCAAAAGGAGAAGCTGATGTTCGATCGCATGTTAGAGGATCACAAAAAAGGGTTATACCCCAATTGAGAAGATGGCAACACAAAGCTAGGTACCGTAGTGGAATTGCTGCAGTGGAAGGCAGAGAATGCTGTGGCTGACAAAGGATTTGAGAAGCTACTGAAAATATTGAAGAAGAAGCTTCCAAAGGATAACGAATTGCCCGACAGTACATACGCAGCAAAGAAGGTCGTATGCCCTCTAGGATTGGAGGTGGAGAAGATGCATGCATGCCCTAATGACTGCATCCTCTACTGCGGTGCATACAAGGATCTGAACGCATGCCCGGTATGCGGTGCATTGCGGTATAAGATCAGACGAGATGACCTTGGTGATGTTGACGGCGAGCCCCCCAGGAAGAGGGTTCCTGCGAAGGTGATGTGGTATGCTCCTATAATACCACAGTTGAAACGTTTGTTTAGAAACAAAGAGCATGCCAAGTTGATGCGATGGCACAGTGAGAACCGAAAGAAAGATGGGAAGTTGAGAGCACCCGTTGATGGGTCGCAGTGGAGAAAAATTGAGAGAAAGTACTGGGATGAGTTTGCAAAGGACCCAAGGAATGTATGGTTTGCTTTAAGCGCGGATGGCATTAATCCTTTCGGGGAGCAGAGCAGCAATCACAGCACCTGGCCCGTGGCTCTATGTATGTATAACCTTCCTCCTTGGATGTGCATGAAGTGGAAGTTCATTATGATGCCAGTTCTCATCCAAGGCCCTAAGCAACCCGGCAACGAAATTGATGTGTACCTAAGGCCATTAGTTGAAGAACTTTTACAGCTGTGGAATGGAAATGGTGTACGTACGTGGGATGAGCACAGACAGGAGGAATTTAACCTTAAGGCGTTGCTGTTCGTGACCATCAATGATTGGCCCGCTCTCAGTAACCTTTCAGGACAGACAAACAAAGGATACCATGCATGCACGCACTGTTTAGATGACACTGAAAGTATATACCTGGACAAATGCAGGAAGAATGTGTACTTGGGCCATCGTCGATTTCTTCTGACCAACCATCAATGTCGAAAGAAAGGAAAGCATTTCAAAGGCGAGGCAGATCACTGGAAGAAGCCCGCCATGCGTACCGGTGATCACGTACTTACTATGGTCAATGATTTACACTACATAATCTTTGGAAAGGGTCCCGGTGGACTAGCTATTCCGAATGACGCTGATGGACATGCACCCATGTGGAAGAAGAAATCTATATTTTGGGACCTACCCTACTGGAAAGACCTAGAGGTCTGCTCTTCAATCGACGTGATGCACGTGACGAAGAACCTTTGCGTGAACCTGCTAGGCTTCTTGGGCGTGTATGGGAAGACAAAAGATACACCTGAGGCACGAGAGGACCTGCAACGTTTACACGAAAAAGACGGCATGCCTCCGAAGCAGTATAAAGGTCCTGCCAGCTACGCTCTTATGAAAGAAGAGAAAGAAATCTTCTTTGAATGACTGCTCAGTATGAAGGTCACGACTGGCTTCTCGTCGAATATAAAGGGAATAATAAATATGCGAGAGAAAAAGTTTCAGAACCTAAAGTCTCATGACTGCCACGTGATTATGACGCAACTGCTTCCGGTTGCATTGAGGGGGCTTCTACCGGAAAACGTCCGATTAGCCATTGTGAAGCTATGTGCATTCCTCAATGCAATCTCTTAGAAGGTGATCAATCCAAAAATCGTACCAAGGCTAAGGAGTGATGTGGCACAATGTCTTGTCAGTTTCGAGCTGGTGTTCCCACCATCCTTCTTCAATATCATGACGCACGTCCTAGTTCATCTAGTCGACAAGATTGTCATCCTGGGGCCCATATTTCTACACAATATGTTCCCCTTTGAGAGGTTCATGGGAGTCCTAAAGAAATATGTCCGTAACCGCGCTAGGCCCGAAGGAAGCATCTCCATGGGCCATCAAACAGAGGATGTTATCGGGTTTTGTGTTGACTTCATTCCTGGCCTTAAGAAGAGAGGTCTCCCTAAATCACGGTATGAGGGGATACTGACTGGAAAAGGCACTCTTGGAAGAGACTCAATAATATGCAGGGACAGATATTCTTGGTCTCAAGCACACTACACAGTTCTACAAAACTCTACCTTGGTGACCCCGTATGTTGATGAACACAAGAACAGTCTGCGCTCCAAACACCCGGAGCAGTGCGACGACTGGATTACATGTGAACACATCAGGACTTTCAGCAGTTGGTTGGAAACATGTCTCAGAGGTGACAACACTGTTTGTGATGAGTTGTACTTGTAGTCCAGGGGACCATCTTTGACTGTATTGACTTACAAAGGATACGAGATAAATGGGAATACATTTTACACGATCGCCCAAGATCAAAAGAGCACCAACCAAAACAGCGGTGTCTGCTTTGATGCAGCAACCGAGAGCAGAAAGGACACATATTATGGTTACATAGTGGACATATGGGAACTTGACTACGAACCTGATTTTAAGGTCCCTTTGTTTAAGTGCAAATGGGTCAATCTGTTAGGCGGCGGGGTACAGGTAGACCCACAGTACGGAATGACAATAGTGGATCTGAAAAATCTTGGGTACACTCACGAACCGTTCGTCCTAGCCAATGATGTGGCACAGGTTATCTATGTGAAGGACATGTCTACCAAACCGAGAAAAAGAAAAGATAAGGAAGCGAATACATCATACGATGAGACAAAGCGCCACATAGTTCTTTCAGGAAAAAGGGACATCCTGGGAGTGGACGGCAAGACAGACATGTCTGAAGATTATGAAAAGTTTCATGAAATTCCTCCCTTCAATGTCAAGGCTGACCCAAGCATCCTGATAAACAATGAAGATTATCCATGGTTACGGCGCAATAAGCAAATGACACAAGCGAAGAAAAAGTGAAGACTTTCTCCCGCAACTATTATGATGATACCATGCCAACTTTGTAACACACGAACATGCCAACTTATGTCAATGATATGCAGAAAAATGATCTTTGGACTGAGCTGAAGTCAAATTTCACCCTACCGCCAGAGGATGATCTAGAGAAGCCAGTTAAAGAGCAATTAATCAAGTCTTTTGCTCTTAAGAGGATGGCAGAACTATTCAGGAGGTGGAAGAAAGAGCTGAATAAGTTTGTCGAAAATAAAGAGACACCAGAATTCAAGGGCAGATATGAGAAGATCAGAGATCACTGGCCCGCATTTGTGGCCCACAAGACAGCGGAAAAGAGTAAGAAGATGTCGGCGACAAACAAGCAAAATGCTGCGAAGAAGAAGCATCACCATTGCACGGGGTCAGGTGGCTACCTCGTAGCCCGGCCTAAGTGGGCCAAGACTGAGAATGATCTGGTTGATAAAGGGATCGAACCAGAGACAATTAACTGGCCAGACCGTTGCCGGACTTGGTTCTTCGGGGCTGGCGGAACCTTGGACCCTGTAATAGGGAAGTGCATTTGGACGAACGATCAAATGGACATACCAGTCAGGAAGCTTCAGCAGTATATCGAAGCAGCGCAGCAAGGGATGTTCTTTCCAGATAGAGAGAACGACGAGCTTACAATGGCCCTCGGGAATCCTGAGCACCCTGGACAGACACGAGGCACGCCAGGCTCCATTCCGTGGAAGGTTGGGTTTCCGGACGCAGGCGGTTACAAATCCCAGGAGAGGAGGAAAAAATTGCAGCAGACCCAAATGCAGGCACTGCAAGCAAGGGTACAAGTGACAGAGGAACGAGAAGCAAATCATAGCAAACGTACTGCCTAAGCTTCCCCCAAAGCTACCCCGCCATCTCAGCGGAGAAGCAGCGTGGCTTCCACCGAGCTGCTTCAGTCGGAGCATGCCTTGATGGCTCCTGCCAGCTATCCCGTGGATGCTATCACGGAGTCTCAAAATTGCCACCTTATGACGCAATGGATGAATTTGAAGGTCAAGGCGGTTGTTGGCTCTATTTATCCTACTGAACCCAGCGCAACTTTTCACTGCCGGCCGATTCCAGAAGGATATGCTAGGGTGATGGTGGATGAAATAACGGAGGGATTTGAGGACCTCTAGCTTGACCACCCTACCGATGAAGGGGAGACTAGGCTAGGGTCTGCTCTGAAGACTCCATGCCTATGGCGGAAGGAGCTCATCAACCTTCCGAACTAGACGCCTCCGCCTCCTCCTCCTCCGGCAAGTCAGGGCACTCTGCCTCCTCCACTGCCTCCTCCTCCGGCGAGTCAGGGCACTCCGCCTCCTCCACCGCCTCCTCCTCCGGCAAGTGACGATCAGGGCACTCGACCGGCTCCTTCTCCGGCGCGTGGCGGCACTCCGCCTCCTTCTCCGCCTGTGCCGACGCACCCGAGCAGCCAGCCTCCTCCTTCTCTGCCTCGTCAGCAAGGGCGGAAGAGACCTGCCGCCACTTCGGCTGCTCCGGCGCGTCGTAGTCCTTCTCCTATGCCTCGTAAGCAAGTAAAGAAGACAGCCGCTCCGTCTGCTCGGCCGGCGTCTAGCAGTACAGCCAGAGGCGGGAGGACATATAGATTTGGTCCTTCTCTGAAGACTCCAGAGAAGTTACCATACGAGAGGACCCCGGAGGAGAACGCGAAGATCGCGCGAACCGAAGTGGATGACTGGTTTCAAGGGTTGAAAGCAAAGAGACATCCACCTCCGGAGGAGAAGGTAGATCCAGTGAAAGCGAAGCACACTCTGGCTGCCTTGACAAAACCACCCAAGTCTCTACCGAAAGGAAACTATGAGCGCAGTATTGGAAAGGAATTTGCCGAAGCGGAGCGGTCGGGAAGTACTGTCAATGATCAAAGGCTGAAAGAACGACGAGCTGGGAAACAAATTGCCCAGCTCGGCGAACAAGCGAAGCAATCATGCCCCCCGCTCAAGGTGCCTAGCGACAACGTCGCTAATGATCCGAGGATGGTGCCCGGTTATAGCAATCTTGCGGATTACCTGCTCGATGATGTACATTATGAACCCATGGAGGTGCAGATACAAAGATACGAGTACGGGAAGCCTCTCGTCAAAGATGAAAGATCTCGATCAACGATGATGCGAAGATTGCATGATTGGTACTTGAAAATCTGCAGAGACTCTGGGGGGAGGAGTACTTTGTATGTGAAAGTTAAAAAGGAGCATGACCTCGTTGGAATTGAACTGTTGCCTGTTCCATTTGAGGAGTTCTTTCAGTTTTTCAATCAATTGGCCCTCGATAAAACAACGGTCACCTTCTACTGTCTGTAAGTAGTACTACTTCTATCATTAAGTCTCTCTATATAGCTCAGCTCTTTCATTGCATGTATTGATAATCATCCTCACTATATTATGCAGATTGAAGATCGTCGAATTGAAGAAAAGACAAGTCGGTGATATTGGGTTCATTAACACATATCTCATAGATGCAACTCAGGTTAAATTTCATGTCGTAGATACCGCGGCCAACTTGCTACGATCGTTGGTAATAAATGAAAACAAAGATATAATACTCTTTCCTTACAACTTCAAGTGAGTGTTACTGTCTTGTGCGTATTCGGTTTCCCTTATATATATTAGTCAAGGTTATAGTAATGTAATTGATGAGTTATGCATGTGTGTGCAGTTACCACTATATTCTCCTAGAGATTAAGCTTGAGCAGGGACTAGTAACTGTCTTAGACTCAAAACGAAAAGATCCCCAGGACTATGCGGCATGACTCAAATGCTCGAGAAGTAAGTTAAATCAATCATTATCCACCATATCAGCAACTTTGTTCATTTCCTGATATATCAAGTAATTGTTTTCTTTGTCTGACATGGTTTGGAAAAAATTCTCCAAAAAAGCTCCAGGACTCCCGAAGAAGCTGCAATTTAGACACCGAAAGTAAGTACTGTAGTAGCATGTTCCGCGCATCTCCTATTGATTTGGCATTCTTGCTTATCAGTTTGATTGACCTCTATTTCTTGTAAAGTGGTTGTGGCAGGAAAAAGGGAATGATTTCTGTCGATACTACGTTTGCGAGTCCATCCGCCACCCGACCTATGAGCGGGGCTACACTGACGAACAATATGAAGTACGTAAATAACAACATTCACAATTTTATTTTGTTACCATCATTTGTGTTGAGTTTCATTCATTCATATATATATGTATTGACCCCGTTCTTCAAATTAGATGTTTCGGAAGCGGGATGAACTCCTAGCACCAGCTCGCATGCGAGAAATTCAAGAGGAATTGGCGGCATTCTTTCTTGACCACGTGATCGCTGAAGACGGAGAATACTATGTGGACCATGAGTCCGTATGATTATATTTGTAAGAGATAATTATTGTATATATGTAGCCGGTAGTGTCGGATAGATATACGAGAACTTGTTGTTCGACCAATCTCTCGGAGAAGGAGAGGTGGTCGATATCACTTCTCTCTGTATGCATATATGTTCATGAAGATCTTCTGTTTCCTTCGTTTGCTTACTAGCTAGCTAGCGTGTCTAGTCCTCTCTATACGTATGTATAGTACGTAGCGTCGACCAAGCACGGACATAAGAGAGGACACTTCTCTCTATTAATTATACCTAGCTAACACAATATATGAGACACCTAAATTACCCCCCCCCAAAACCCCCAAACCCCCAACCCCCCCCCCTTTAAAAAAACAAAAAACCCAGCCACAGAAATGCTGACGCGTGGATGCCTATTGGTCCCGGTTGGTCCCACCAACCGGGACCAAAGGGTCTCCTGCCTGGGCTCCGCGCACAGGCCACATGGAGGCCCATCAGTCCTGGTTCTGGATTGAACCGGGACTAAAGGGGCAGGGCATTAGTACCGACACTTTAGTCCCGGTTCAGGAACCGGGACAAAAGGCCCTTAAAAACCGGGACAACAGGCCCTTTTTCTACCAGTGTCTAGTGCAAGTGGGAGACTGGAGGAAATATGCCCTGGAGGCAATAATGAAGTTGTTATTTATATTTCCTTATATCATGATAAGTGTTTATTATTCAGGCTAGAATTGTATTAACCGGAAACTTAGTACATGTGTGAATACATAGACAAACAGAGTGTCACTAGTATGCCTCTACTTGACTAGCTCATTAATCAAAGATGGTTAAGTTTCCTAACCATAGACATGAGTAGTCATTTGATGAACATGATCACATCATTCCACATCATTAGAGAATGATGTGATTGACTTGACCCATCCGTTAGCTTAGCACTATGATCGTTTGGTTTATTGCTATTGCTTTCTTCATAACTTATACATGTTCCTATGACTATGAGATTATGCAACTCTCGAATACCGGAGGAACACTTTGTGTGCTACCAAAAGTCACAACGTAACTGGGTGATTATAAAGGTGCTCTACAAGTGTCTCCGATGGTGTTTGTTGAGTTGGCATAGATCGAGATTAGGATTTGTCACTCCGATTGTCGGAGAGGTATCTCTGGGCCCTCTCGGTAATGCACAACAATATAAGCCTCGCAAGAAATGTAGCTAATGAGTTAGTTACGAGATGTAGCATTACGGAACGAGTAAAGAGACTTGCCGGTAACGAGATTGAACTAGGTATTGAGATACCGACGATCGAATCTCGGGCAAATAACATACCGATGACAAAGGGAACAACATATATCATTATGCGGTTTGACCGATAAAGATCTTCATAGAATATGTGGGAGCCAATATGAACATCGAGGTTCCGCTATTGGTTATTGACCGGAGACATGTCTCGGTCATGTCTACATAGTTCTCAAACCCGTAGGGTCCGCACGCTTAACGTTCGGTGACGATCGCTATTATGAGTTTATATGTTTTGATGAACCGAAGGTTGTTCGGAGTCCCGGATGTGATCACGGGCATGACAAGGAGTCTCGAAATGGTCGAGACATAAAGATCGATATATTGGATGACTATGTTTGGACATCGGAATGGTTCCGAGTGAGTTCGGACATTAACCGGAGTAGGGGGGTTACCGTAACACCCCGGGGAGTATATGGGCCCTAATGGGCTTTAGGAAAGAGAGGGAGGGGCTGCCTAGGGCAGGCCGCGTGCCCCCCAAGGCCTAGTCCGAATTGGACTAGGGGGAGGGGCGGCGCCCCCTCCTTCCTTCTCTTCTCTCTTCCCTTTCCTACTCTCCTACTCCTACTACATGGAAAAGGGGGAATCCTACTCCCGGTGGGAGTAGGACTCCCCAGGGCACGCCATAGTAGAGGGCTGGTCCTCCCCCTCCTCCACTCCTTTATATACGGGGAGGGGGCACCCCATAGACACACAAGTTGATCATTGATCTCTTAGCCGTGTGCGGTGCCCTCCTCTATCATAATCCACCTCGGTCATCTCGTAGCGGTGCTTAGGCGAAGTCCTGTTCCGGTAGCATCATCATCACCGTTATCACGCCGTCGTGCTGAGGAAACTCTTCCTCGACACTGCTGGATCGTGAGTTCATGGGACGTCACCGAGCCGAACGTGTGTAGATCGCGGAGGTGCCGTAGTTTCGGTACTAGGATCGGTCGATCATGAAGATGTACGACTACATCAACCGCGTTGTCATAACGCTTCCGCTTATGGTCTACGAGGGTACGTGGACAACACTCTCCCCTCTCGTTGCTATGCATCACCATGATCTTGCGTGTGCGTAGGATATTTTTTGAAATTACTGCGTTCCCAACAAGTAATGCTGCTATGGTAGCATTTTTTTTGCCTGGTCTAGAATCGTTCTAAGTGGAGGACCCGAAGTAGCACCCTAAACTGGATTAGAGTGCTACTTCGGGCCCTTGACTGGTGAAAAGCCCAAATCCCTGGACGCTCTAAACGGCTGTGTGTCTTCGGCAACACCTTAATCATCCCTTGTTGTTGGCATATTGGTGGGGTGATCCTACGCTGCCGGTATATTTGTGGGGTGATCCACATCTATTGCTTGGAGGATATCTTGAAGTATGTCCTCAGTATCAGTAAGGTACACCAGGGGGTCAAGGCCTGCAAAGGTCAGATTGTCGTCATGAAGAGATGGTGAGGGCATGCATCAACCTAAGCTCATTCTTCGTCCACGCCAGCGTCCATCCAATGTGTCATCCATATGTTGTAGACCGAGTAGTGAAATTTGTACGCTGTAGACCAGTAACGAGTGATTGTGGAGGCCCACCACTACTATTTTATTTTTGCAATGACTTTTTATTAACCTTAGTGTTTTATTATTGGGGTAACTAGTTTTATGTCCATGGTTGGGTCACACTCGGCAGGTTTACCCCTAGTTTTCGAAAATACTCGTTCCTGCCCAAATCACTTTTGCTCGTCTTATACTTTTGCCCTTTTGCCGTTTGACCGTCACTTTGAAAACTTCATAACAAATTCATACTAACTCAGAAAAATGCAAATAAGATATCAAAATGTTCAGTAAAAGTCACCTATATATGCATGTCATTTGCATTCATGACAAAAGTGTTGGAATGTCCCCATCTTAGTTTGAGCTGATATGATCTTAGCATGAACAGTATAATCTGAAAAAATCGAAAAAAATTGAAAAAAAATCTATTTTTTGGTGGCAAACGTTTACCAATGTTTTGAGCGCTTGCCATGTTTTATAAGGGAATGACATTCGTGGAAGGTCATGATAAAAAACAAAACAAAATTGATGCTACAAAACAAAAGCATTTGGGAGTGCTATATTTTTTTGCCACGACTTCAACAAATGTCATTCCCTGATGACACTTTGCCACAAAAAATAGATTTTTTGAATTTTGTTTCAATTTTTTCAGATTTTACTTTTCATGTTGAGATTATATGAGCTCAAACTGAGATGGGGACTTTTCAACAGTTTTTTCATGAATGCAAATGACATGCATATATAAGTGATGTTTTTCTAAACATTTTGATCTCTTATTTGCATTTTTCTGAGTTAGTATGATTTTTTATGAAGTTTTCAAAGTGATAGTCAAATAGTCAAAGGGCAAAAGCATAAGACGAGCAAAATGGTTTGAGTGGGAATGAGCATTTTTGGAAACTACGGGTAAACTTGCCGAGTGTGACCCAACTAGGGACATAAAACCAATTATCCCTTTATTATTTTAGGGATATATTTAGGGTCCCATTTTTTGTGAGGTTGAAGTTAATTCATTAGAAGCTTCATGTAAAACTTTTCCACTTTTTGGGTTGATTTTCCCTCTCAGCTTCCTCCTCACCGGTGGTCATTTCCTCCCCACTTGTTGGTTCTTCCTCATGGTGGGTCTTGTCAAAGTTGGTTTCCTCACACTCGATGCCATCATCAGTGTTGTCATATTGATGGCGCCGGCTAGCTTCATCTTGGGTCATATGGGACGATGGTCCGACCGTGTTATCCATTTGTTTCCTTTGCTAAATTGTTTGGAAAAACATTAAAAACGATAGAATTACAATAAAGAGTTACAAAATAACATGAAAAGCAAAAGTTAACGAAAAAATTGGCTTGACCTTTGCTAAAAATTGAACATATTGAGTGCTAGAAATTTGACGAAACAGAAATTAATCAATGTTTCGCCAAAATATTGTCACTCATTTTCAATCTCTGAAATTTTTCAAAAGATGCACATATGCAAAGCTCGATGGCTGGAATATCGCAGGGGCAACGAAAAGACTCCAACACATATATCTAAACAAAATAAGCAGGCATTGCTACCGGCACTTGCATACCTAGCCGAACTCTGTTTCCTTTATTTATATTACCCCCAATGTTATGTCCTTGTGAAGCTATAGCTACAATAGATGTTGTCTCAGATGTTGAAATTTAGCTCTCAACTTTAGTATATGCTGAGCATGTCGTACTTAAACAGGCAACATAATAAGTACTTAATTTGGTCTGTGTGCTAGTCCTAACAAGCTGCGTGATAATATGTTCGTGTATTTTCGACCAAGTTAATACACGTTCGGTTGGCAGTGGGCGGAGCACTAGAGTGGCACGTCGGGGGCGCGGTCGCGCTGGGCTCAACCCTAGTGAGGAGAGGACGTTGGCATTTAATGCACTTATAGCTATAAATCAAATTTGAACTACATGTACATTTAAAAATGCCTCAAAATTTATGAAAACATGACATTTAAATAGTTTAGTATATGTTTAGGTCATATATGCAAGTAACAACTGCATTATCATTAATTTGATATGCGACACATGTGCCTCGAGGCCGTCTTCAATTTCTAAACAACCTACATCATGCCCTTTTGCAAATATTTTTGAAATTTTAACCACACACTCTACATGTGATATAATGAGACCACACAAAGTTTCATATGTTTCAAACAAAATTATTCTTTTTAAACTAAAAATCATTTTACTTATTTCAAATTAAGTTCGGGTGTTTGAATTTTCAGATATACATATTTGAAAGTACCAAAATTTTCTTTTATAAGACCTAAATTTATGATAAGTATATTATTTATGATCTTTCTTCCCATTTTGGAAATCTTTACATGTACTTGCATTTCAAAAATTTATCTACACGTGGAGAAACATTTTTTGTTCGTGCACAAAAAAAGTGAGATTATATATTTATCTCATGATACTTATATATATTAGTACTTCATCTATATATAGCCATATATGGAGAAATGACATTAATTCCCAAATGCATGCAACTATGCAAGTCCCAGCTGTGGGAAAATGAGGAGCTAACCCTAGGGCGATTCCAGTAGTGGCTAAATAAGTGTGTCAACCCTTGACTCTGACAGTTCACCGCACCAATTTGTCTCACGTCTCCTCTCAGCACCTGCTCACTGGAGTAATTGACTCGGCTAGCTCTTGCTACCTTAGCTAGCCCGGCCAGCTCGGTCTATATAACTCACTCAACCTTAGGCTTGGAACATATCCCTAGCACCAACGTACGCACACTAGCACTTGCAGCAGCTAGCTCTAGCACGCAGTTAACTAGACACAAAGATCGAGATCCAAGAGCAGTAGTTAAGAAGGAGGAAGATGCCGCAGACGCCATCGACCCGTTGGTGCCCGACGCCTGAGCAGCTGATGATCCTGGAGGAGATGTACCGGAGCGGCGTGCGCACACCTAACGCGGCGGAGATCCAGCAGATCACGGCGCACCTCGCCTACTACGGCCGCATCGAGGGAAAGAACGTCTTCTACTGGTTCCAGAACCACAAGGCCCGCGAGCGCCAGCGTCTCCGTCGCCGCCTCTGCGCCCGCCACCAGCAACCCTCCTCGCCGGCGGCTCCTCCTCCTCCTCCTCCTCATACTGGTGCTGCCGGCGGCGGAGGCAATGCTGCTGGTGCTGGTGCGGGCGTGAACGCGATTCACCCCGCGGTGATGCAGCTGCACCATCACCACCACACATACGCAACCAGCTGCTTCATGGCGCCTCAGGTCTTTAAATTTTCTATTGCTAACTTATGAGTAATTTCTATACGCGCGCATACCTATATTTATTCCTCTACCTCTTTTCTGAAGAAACAAAAACAATATAGCCATAACAATTAACTCATGGAATATACATATGTAGGGCTACTTGCAGCAGGAAACAGCAGCAGGAGGAGCTCTTCCAGTTTCGGGGTTGGAGTTTGCAGGCAAGACAAGCCAGCAGCAGGAATGGATGACACAGCAGCAGATGGTGATGGAGAACAGCAACTTTAACAACAGTGTAGCAGCAGCTGGAGGCAGCTCCGCAGCGGCCGGCGGTGGTATGAATAATATGACCCCGCCGCCATGGCCATGCTGCCGGCCGCTCAGAACCCTAGAGCTCTTCCCTACAAAGAGCACCGGTGGCGGCCTCAGGGACGAGTGCAGCAGCTCCAAGTCCTCCTCTTGCTCCACCTCCACAAACTAGCTAGCTTGATATGATCTCTAGCTACTTCACTATATATTATCTCTAGCTAAAGTTACCTGTGGGTTTTCCTGGTGATGTGTGTGTGTTTTTAGTTTTATTTTAATTAGTTTTTTTATGGACCTGCTCCCTTCTAATACGGTGAGCAGTGTGTTGCTTGTGTTTGACTTGACGCATTGATGCTAAGTACTTTGTTTCCTAAGTTGTGCCGTTGAGTTTGTAAGCCCAGTGTGTTGCTAGTTTTTGTAACATGTATTCTCAAGTCCACTACTTGTTAGGTTGCTTTTGGCATTGTAGTGAAATAATATAATTATTAATCTCATTTCACTAAGCCGTATGTACACATTGTCATATTTGCATCCTGCTTGTTTTCACAATCAGTTCCAAACACAATACTGGAATCGTGGAAGATGCCTAGTTCCTTGTGTTTGCCTCGTGTTTTTTTCGGAAACTTGAAATGGCAGCTGGTTACTGAGAACCGACTGAGATCTCTCCCAATGCATTGGTGCTAAAGTGGGGTGCTAAGTGTATTAAAATGCTTAGCAACTAATGTCCTCAATGCATCGGTGCTTAGATTTTGTAACTAAGCCTCCTTTATTTAATTGTTTAATAATAAAACTCCTTCGTGTATTGGCTGGTAGTCTTTTTGCCTAGGTCCACCTGCTTAGCATTGGTTCTTACTAGCAAACATGCCCGTGCATTGCAACGGAAGAAAAATAATATCATACGGACCTAGCGCAAGAAGCATAGTTCGATAACCCCTTCCGGTAGGAGCATGTCGTGCATTTGAACATAGTGTCCCACATATAGCATTGCTGATCGTCCTTCCCATCCCATCAATAGTGGTCGTGGTGTATGCCTAATAGGAACACCTTGAACATATGGTTAATCTTAAGACAATGAGTTCGTCCATCGCAGGACTCACTATCATTCAACTGCGCTAGTGAAAGAAGTGTTTAACAAAACATCAAAAATTAATCTCATTGAGATAGACGTGAGTGCCGTCATCCGTGAGCTACTCCCTCCAAACAGTGAAAGGAGAGGAAGAAAAAAGATAGAGGTTTGTTTCATCCTATTACTCATTGGCTAGCCCACATAATCTTTTTGACTACAAATAAATCCATTCTCAGCGATAGTACGAAATAACTTCACATGATCTTTATGACTACAAAAAAATGCCTTGATATTGTGGCTAGCGTGTATGCTAGATTTTCAATGCAGATGTTATTCCATTTTCTAAAAAGTAATAATCAACACCTTGTGGTCTAGGAAATTAAGTGTTATGGCATGCCTACTTGGCGGAATGTATTGTGGGTATTTGCCATAATCTTTTAAGAAACTCAAGCTCGTCCAATCCTTGAAATGTGAACATCCTTCATTCCTAAACAAGCCACACAATTCCTTTAAATTGTTGATCCCTCAATTAGCCCCACCAACACGTCCAATCCTGGCCATTTAATGTCCTTGAAATCCACACTTCCTTCTTATTGATCCTTCCTTTAATATACGGCCACCAAGACAGCCAACATAATTCCTATTAATTGTCGAAATGCATCCTTCTTTTAGTGTCTTGAAGGCAAGCCGCAATTACGTTTCGCCTGTTCTCTTCTTGCTGAAATTTCATATAAATTACGAAGTATATAAATTCATAGAAATCACTCTAAATCAGTTAGGTGGGAGTAATTAATATCTATATGTTAGCCCAGGTGGTAGCTTGCATATTTGGGACAATAGGAGAGTTCATGAGTTCAATTCTGATACAACGTTTTTTTCCTACTCCACACGTGGCCCATGAATGCACATTTCTATCAGAAAAATGCCTATGAAAACAACCATTTTTTTATTACTTGATAGACAGACGAAAAAAAAGGGCCAACAATCAAATTATTTTTTATCAATTGATGGACGAACGAAAAATAATAATTTGATTAGGGGCCGGTGGGCATATGGAGGCCCAACAGAGCTAGTCGCCCCCTCAAAAAAATCTGGGCTCAGTGGAATGGAAATATATAGAATCAACTACCACTTGTCTACATATCACTTGGCTAGCTCAGTTGGACTGCTCACATTGTACACGCACTCGAGGTTGTGAGTTTGAATCGAGTGGCGACATTTATTTTTGATTTTCTCTGGGCTTGCTTTGTGCATGCGTGTCTTTTTCTTGGGCTTAGTTCGCGGGCACGCGCTGCGGCCCATTAATGAAATTTTAGACGAAGCGTTTTTCTTCCCTTTTTAGCGCACGGACACCTAAAAAATTTAGTACCACCTTGGATAGATTTTTTTTGATATGTTTAGGTGGTGAACGGATGAAAAAATTGGAGAAACGCACCTTGCTTTATTAGTAGGTATAGATTGGGGTCAGTATAATGCTCTCTCTCCTCTTTAATTGCTTTGTCACATCATATTTCTGCCTATGTGGCACCCTTAGCACATGTACACCATGGAGCACTGGGAATGGCCTGAAAGGAACTCAGCAATGGCACAAAACTCGAAAAATGTGGAAGTTTGCCCAGTGTCGAGAAAAAGCAACTCGGCGACGATACGAAACCCGGCAAATTGCCTTGCTTTCCCAAGCCCCGCTCTAGGCGAACTCAGCAAAGGACTGAACCACTAGTAGAAAACAGGGCACTAGTCCCGGTTTCAGAGGACCTTTAGTCCCGGTTCTGCAAACGGGACAAAACGATCGGGACTAATGCCCATTACTTTTAGTCTCAGTTAGCTTACGAACCGGGACTAAAGCAACTCCACATGGCCGCTATAGGGCACCCAGGAAGGAGGACCTTTAGTCCCGGTTGGTAGCACCAACCGGTTCTAAAAGGCAGCCACGCGTCAGCAACTCCCAGGCGTTGGGGTTTTTGTTTTTTTAAGGGGGGGGGCTTTAGGGGTTTTGGAGGGTTTAGGGGTTTTATATTGTGTTTGCTAGCTACTACATATAGAGAGAAGTGAGCTCTCTTTCTCCGTGCTTGGTCGACGGTAGCTACTATATATAGAGAGAACCTAACGCTAGCTAGTAAGCAAATGAAGGAACCATTAATTACACAACATATTCATGAACATATATAGAGAGAAGTGACCTCTCTTTCTCCGTTCTTAGCCGAGTAACGAGTTTTCGTATATCTATCCGACGCTACTACATATATATAATATAACATCTATTACAATCACTAACATCATCTACCTAAGATCAGTTTGCAATTCCATATGGTATTCTCCGTCTTTAGGTATGGCGTGGTCAAGAAAGAATCCCGCCAATTCCTCTTGAATTGCCCATATGCGATCACGTGGTAGGATTTCATTCCGCATCTGCCAGATCTAATTTAAAGAAAGGTGCCAGATCTAATTAATGGTAATAAAAAATTTGAATATTGTTTACGTACTTTAAATTGTTTTGAAGTTATGCCCTGATCAAGGGTCGAGTTGCGAATGAACTCGCAAATGTAGTATCCACATAAATTAGTCCCGGGTGCCTGCCACAAGCACTTTACGAGAATAGAGTTCAATCAAACTGATAACCAAGCATGATAATGGTACTGATGAAACTACAATCAATGAGAGATGCACGGAACTAGCTAGTAGTACTTACTTTCGGTTGTGTAAATCGCAGCTCCTTCTTCAAACACAGGACCATTCTGGTGAATGATTTCCAAACCCTGCCCGGCAAAGAAAATGATTACTTGATATTAGGAAATGAACGAAAGTTGTCGATATGGTGCGATAATGATTGAACTTACCTCTGGAGCATTTCACTCATGTCTGCCCACTCCTTTTGCTCTTTACATCTCGAGTCTAAGACAGTTACTACTACCTCGTCACGCTTTATGGATAGCAGAATAAAGTGGAACCTGCGCACGCATAACTCATCAATTACACTTAACCTCGAGTAAGTGAAACCGAATATGCACAAGATAGTAACACTCACTAGAAGTTGTAAGGAAAGAGTATTTCCCTTTTGTTTTGATGTCGAAGGAACGCTTTTAGCAAGTTTTCCTCGGTATGTTTGGCTCTCTTTTGTACTGCCCATTCATTTACGGTATTTGGGCTAACGAACCCAATGTCATAGATTTGTCCTCTTTTGCATTCGATAATATTCAATCTGCATAATATATATAGTGAGGATAATTATATATACATGCAATGAACGAGCTGAGCTAGAGACTTAATTACAGAAATAATACTTACAGACAGTAGCAAGTCATGAGTTTTTTGTCGAGGGCTTGTTGATTGGATAACTGAAATAATTCCACAAATTCAATAGGCATCAGGTCAAATCCAATGAATTCTTTCTCATCTTTAATTCCTAGCATCATATTGTCGGTCCCAGACTTCCTGCAGGTTTCCAAGTACCAGTCATGCAATCTTCGCATCATCGTTGGTAGATGTGGGAGCTGATCAGGTTTGACAAGAGGCTTCCCATGCTCGTATCTAAATTCCTCTACTACCTCAGCCATTTCAAACAGTACAGCATCACCCACGTAATCACCAAGAGTGGTACCAGGCAGTAGCACCGGATGATTAGCGATATCGCTAGACACCTTGAGCGGGGAGCATGATTGCTTCTCCTGTTTGCCGAGCTGGGGAATTTTTTTCCCACTTACTCTTGCATCACTGGTAGTACTTCCCGACCGCCGCGCTTCATCATATGTCTTTCTAACACAGCGATCATAGTGTGATTGCGGTGGAAGTGGTGGTGGTCGCTTAAGGGCATCCAGAGTGTTCTTCGCTTTCACCGGATCTATTGTTTCCTTCGGAAGTGGAGGTTTCCGTTCAAAATGGGCCTTCACTTCGGCATCCACGATGTCCTTGGTTTCCTCCTCAGTCCTCTCATATGGTAACTTTGGAGGAGCCTTGAGGCTTGGACCAGCTTTGAATTTCGTCTCGCCTGTTGTACTGCTAGCCGCCGGAGTGGCGGCGGCTCTCGTCCGCCGTTGCTGACACATCGGAGGAGGAGGGGAGTCTGCTAACGCGTCAGAGGAGGCAGAGGACTCTGCTGAGGGGCCTCCTCCGCCAGAGACGGCGGCTGAGGCGGCGGAGACATCGCACTACACTCCACTACAAGGGGAAACCCTAGCAGTAGCGCGGGTTTAAGGACTAGCTGTAGCGCGGGCCCCCGCGCTAATGATACGGTGCTACAGCTAACTTTTAGTAGTTGCGTGGATACATTCCCGCGCTACTGCTAAGTCAGTTATCAGTAGCCTGGGTACAGTCCCACGCTATTTGTAAGTACTAGCAGCAGTGGCTCTTACCCCGCGCTACTACTATTCGCCTGTATTTTATTTTATTTCATTTCTTTTATACTTCATTTATACATCGTTCTACAAATTTTGATACAATAGTAATTAAGAGATTATTAATCTATTGTACTGACAAGAAGTGGAAAAGACTTGCATTGTGTTGTTGCCACTAAGGATAAAAAGATGATTACATAGTTGTCCTTTGAACGCAAGGTGAAGACAACATATCATCGACTTCATGTCACTACTCAAGATGGCAATGGGGCCCCGAAACCCACATCCCCGTGGGTTTTTACCCTATTAGGGGACGAGGATGGTCGTCTTTTTAACCCCGCGGGGCTGCTATTGGGTAAAGTATAAAACCCCATATGTTTCATCGGTTCAAACCCATTTCAACAATACCCGAACCCGAAACCCGCCATCCCCGTCAAAATACTATAATAAGCGTATTCGAGGAGTACAATCTTGAGAGTGATGATGATCATGGACAGCCATCTTGCTCATTCTCTTCTTGGCAAGCTCCATTCCTTATGTCACTCTTCAATGAACGTGTTTCTCAGAAATGGCCAACATCTTTGAGGATGAAATATGAGCTAGACCGTTACTTGGAAGATGATCTAGTTCCATTGTCCAAAGATAAATTCAGTGTGTTAGATTGGTGGAAAGTTGGTGGAACACGCCATCCAACTTTGAGGCTACTAGTATGTGATATTTTTGCAACTCCGGTCAACACGGTTGCCCCAGAATCAGCATTTAGCACAAGTGGTAGAGTTCTAGTTCTAAGCGGTAGAAATCAAGTCCTTATGTTTGCTTAAATATGCCAACTTCCCCTTGGGTTCCCCGTGGTTTTAGGGGACAGGAAAAAAGCTAGCCCCGCGCACGGTGACGGGGACGGGCTTCCAATTTTGTCGTAGGGATGGGTTTGGGAAGGCAAAACCCAGTGGGTTCGTCCCCATTGCCATCTTGAGTCACTACTTAGTGCAATACTTAATACTTTGAGATGCATACTGGATAGTGTTCTTGGAGTGGAGTATTATCTATATATGTAGTTGTATGGTGGTCTATGGACACTAGGACGTGATACTCATATGATAATTATTCCATCGATATTCATACTCATAAATAATTCAATTCAATCAACGCTGAATTGTAATTTTCACCACAACATGCTATCTTTTTGGAGAGAAACCACTAGTGAACCTATAGATCCCGGTCCATCTTCTTCCTATAATCTTTCAATCACAATTTACATTTTCTTTTACTTTTTGCTGCAATCAAATCTTCCATACACTTGCACTGCTAGGAAAAGGCTTATAGGTGGGCTCAATTTAGTGGCGGGCTTGAGTTGCAACAGCAATTTCTGAAACGTTCTAGTGGCGGGTTGAAAAAAGAGCCCTCCACTACTACTGGGCAGCAGTAGCAGTCATAGTTCCTAACTCACCACTCTTAAATTTGCACAGAATTAGCCATGGGACAGAAAAAACATTGGTAAGTATTTTATCATGCCCGCCAATGCTTCCCAATGTACCTGTGGTGGGTTGTCGCAAGAGCTCACCACTACAATAATTCTCTAACCTGCGCCTGGTGTTGGTACTAAAACCGGTAGACCTCGGGTAGGGGGTCTCGAGCTGTGGATCTTGGATCTATGGGTAATAGGAGAAGAAGGGGACACTATTTACCTAGGTTCAGGCCCTCTCAAAGAGGTAATACCCTACGTCCTTCCTTGATTGTATTGATGGTGATGTATCGAGTACAAGCTTGATCTACATCGAGATCGTAAGTAGTGTTCTAACCCTAAGGCTAGATGGTTGTAATTGTGACTGTGGTCTCTATGGACTAAACCCCTCAATTTATATAGAAACTTGGGGTATCTAGGGTTACACATGGTCGGTTACCAATCTAGGGATTCATATGCCGGTGCCCGATGCAATCCTTGGAGTACATGTCAAGTCCTCGACGAAGTCCACTTGATCACGCCGAAGTGCAAGGCCTCCGGAATCGTTCCTTGTAAGAAAGGCTAGCCATAAGCTCGACCCATGGACTGTGGGCCAACTAGGTTGGTACCTCCTAGTCCAGGACACCATCAGTAGCCCCTGAACTAGTCTTCAATGTTGGGGATGACAATCTTCCTCGGACACATGACTTCGGCTTTGGAGTCTTCGGCTTGGCATGCGAGTTCCCCTCTTTAGATGATTCTTTCTGTGATCCGGGATCTTTCCCTATCAAGATCTCCCGTTGGGTCTGTCCTTCAAGGAATCTTCCTTGTGACCATGGATAACCAAATTTATTGACGTCCGAAGACGTGAGGTAACTTAGCCTCCAAGGCCAGCCGCATAGGTGTGAATAGTTCCTATGGCCTGATAGATTTTTTGAAGTGCCAACACATATAACTAGGTGGGTCAATTATTGTTACTCAACTCCCAGCCTGAGGTAGTTTTCTCATTGGCACATCTCATCAAAGCAGAGATCGTGCGCCGTATTTTAGGGGATATCATTAAGATTTCGTTTTACCCGATGCGTACAATGGCATATTTTGTTGGGTCGTGGCGATTTTTACGACTTAGTGATACGTCTCCAACATATTTACTTTTTCTCATGCTTTTCCTCTTGTTTTGGACTCTAATTTTCATGATTTGAATAAAACTAACCCCGGACTGGTGCTGTTTTCAGCAGAACTACCATGGTGTTGTTTTTGTTCAAAAATAAAAGTTCTCGGAATGGAACGAAACTTTGCAAGGTTTTTTATATCAATAATAAGAATTTCTAGATCCAAGACCCATCAGAGAGGGGGCCCTAGGTGGGCACAACCCACTAGGGTGCACCCCCTCTCCTGGCGCCTAGGTGGGTTGTACCCACCTGGTGGCCCTACTGACGACCCCCCTGATACTATAAAATCACATATTCCCAGAAAAAATCAAGGACAAAGAGTTATAGTGATCCACGAGATGGAGCCGCCACCAAGCCCTGTTCTTCCTCGGGAGAGCAGATCTGGAGTTTGTTTGGGGCTCCGGAGAGGGGGCTCTTCGTTCTTCGGCATCACCTACCCTTCGCCATCGCTAACTCCATGATGCTCCCCACCGGGAGTGAGTAATTCCTTCATAGGCTCGCTGGTCGGTGAGGAGTTGGATGAGATTCATCATATAATCGAGTTAGTTTGTTAGGGCTTGATCCCTAGTATCCACTATGTTCTTAGATTGATGTTGCTATGACTTTGCTATGCTTAATGCTTGTCACTTTGGGCCCGGGTGCCATGATTTCAGATCTGAACCGTTTATGAATTCATCATTATATCCATGTTTTAGATCCGATCTTGCAAGTTATAGACACCTACTATGGTTATGATCCGACAACCCTGGAGTGACAACAACCGAGCCCACTCTCTGTGATGATCGTAGTTTGAGGAGTTCATGTATTCACTATGTGTTAATGCTTTGTTTCGGTTCTCTATTAAAAGGAGGCCTTAATATCCCTTAGTTTCCAATATGGACCGCACTGCCACGGGAGGGTAGGACAAAAGATGTCATGCAAGTTCTTTTAATAAGGCACGCATGATTATTTATGGAGTACATGCCTACATTATATCGATGAACTGGAGCTAGTGCCGTATCGCCCTAGGTTATAACTGTCGCATGATGAATATCATCCAACAAGTCACCGATCTAATGCCTACGAATTTATCCTTATTGATCTTGCTATGTTACTATTGCTATCATCACTGTTACACTTTCTACAAACTACTTCTATCACAGTTAATGTTACCGTTGCTGATATCACTATTATCAAAACTATCAAACTACTTTGCTATTGATCACTTTGCGGCAGATAATTAATCTCCAGGTGTGGTTGAATTAACAACTCATCTGCTAATACCTTCAAATATTCTTTGGCTCCCCTTGTGTCCAATCTATAAATTTGGGTTGAATACTCTACCCTCGAAAACTATTGCAATCCCCTATACTTGTGGGTTATCAAGACCTTTTTCTAGCACCTTTGCCGGGGAGCATAGTTATATTTGTTGAGTCACTTGGGATTATTATCATATTACCACTATGAAGAATTTGATGGATCCAAAGGACGAGGGGAGGTAAGGAACTGCCATCTAGTTCTTCTTTAGATTTACATTCTATTATGAATAAAATTGTAACACCACCACATGCTATCAATTCTAATATGTCGCAAGTTATTGATGATGGTACTTCTACTATGAATGATGATGCTAATACCTTGCTTGATAATGATGATGTGCCACTTGGTGAATTTCTTGATAAACAAATTGCTAGAGTTATACAACATGATGTTGTTGAATCTGATGATGAGCTTGAACTGAATCTCCTGAGACACCTGCTAGAACTAGCCTTCCTAGGTATGAATTTCCTAAGGTACCGGAAGGTTATGTTATGAGTGAAGAAGCAACTAGAGATATTCTTGCTTGTAATGATAGAGATGATCTAGAGAAATTATTACACAAGTATAAAGAAAAATCTCTGAATGCTAGAATGAAATGTGATCCTAAATTTGCTACTTCACCTATATTTTTTGATGACAAGGATTATGAATTCTCTGTCGACCCAGAGTTAATTACTTTGGTTGAATCTGATCATTTCCACGGTTATGAAACTGAAACTGTTGTGGCACATCTTACTAAGTTGAACAATATAGCCATCGTTTTTACTCATGATGAGAAAACTCGCTATTACTTTACTCTCAAATTATTTCATTTCTCATTAAAGGGTGATGCTAAAGCTTGGTACAATACTCTTGCTCCTGGTTGTGTGCGTAGTTCCTAGGATATGATTTATTACTTCTCTAAAAAATATGTTCCTGCTCATATGAAACAAGCTGCCTTACAGAAAATATTTAACTTTTCTCAAACTAAAGAAGAGAGTCTCCCAAAAGCTTGGGGGAGGCTTTGCCAGCTACTTAATGCTTTGCCTGATCATCCTTTTAAGAAATATGAAATACTTGATATCTTCTATAATGGACTAACCGATGCTTCTAGGGACTTCCTAGATAGTTGTGCAGGTTGTGTTTTTAGGGAACGAACTGTTGGACAAGCTGAAGAATTATTGAATAACATATTGAAAAATTATGATGATTGGACTATTCCTGAACCACCGCCTAAACCCACTCCAAAGAAGAGGGGTATATTATATCTCAGTCCCGAAGATATGCAAGAGGCAAAGAAATCTATGAAGGAAAAAAGTATTAATGCTGAGGATACTAAAAATTTACCTCCTGTTGAAGAAATACATGGGCTTAATACACCACCAATGCCTAAGGTGGTGGAGGTAAATTCTCTTATGAAGTTTAATGATAATGATAATCCTCACAATATGCATCCTAGTCAATGCCTTTATGAGTTTGAAAACTACATTAGAAAACAAGATCACTTCAATGCAAATGTTATGAAACAATTGAAATACAATTCTGATATGATTGCTCACTTGAGTGACTTTTTATTTAGAATATAAAATGATGTTAGAGGTGTTGGAAAACATGCTTCTATGGTTCAAACTCAATTAGAACAAGTTGCCAAATCTCAAAGGGAATTGCTTGATGAAATGAATCATAATATGCATGACTTCACTATTAGAGTTGCAACTAGAGGACGTAAAATTACTCAGGAACCACTTTATCCTGAGGGACACCCTAAAACAATTGAACAAGATTCACAAAGAGATAACACTAGTGCACCTAGTACTTCTAGAAATAAAAAGAAAAAGAAAAATGATAGGACTTTGCACACTTCTATTAAACCTGAAATAGAAAAACCTTCTGATAATGAAAATGAAATTTCTATCTCTGATGCTAAAACTCAATATGGTAATGAACACTCAACTAATGATAATGAAAAATATAATGATGAGGTTCATGAAGACTCTCAACCAACCAATGATAAAGAACCAGATAATGATGTTGAGGTAGAACCACCTATTGATCTTGATAACCCACAATCTAAAAATAAAAGATATGACAAAAGAGACTTCATTGCTAGAAAAAACGGTAAAGAAAGAGAACCATGGGTTCAAAAACCTATGCCTTTTCCACCCAAGTCAATTAAAAAGAATGATGATGAAGAATTTGAACGCTTTGCTGAAATGCTGAGGCCAGTCTTTTTGCGTACTCGCTTGACTGATATCTTGAAAATGCCTCCATATGCAAAGTATATGAAAGACATCATCACAAATAAGAGAAAAATACCGGAAGCTGAAATCTCCACTATTCTTGCTAATTATACTTTAACGATGGAGTACCTAAAAAACTTGGAGATCCGGGAATTCCAACTATACCTTGCCCTATCAAAAAGAATTATGTGAAAAGTGCTTTGTGTGATTTAGGAGCTGGTGTTAGTGTTATGCCTTTCTCTTTATATAAAAGACTTGACTTGAATAAACTCACACCTACTGAAATATCTTTGCAAATGGCTGACAAATCAACTGCCATACCT
Organism: Triticum aestivum; assembly: GCF_018294505.1. Lineage (NCBI taxonomy): Eukaryota > Viridiplantae > Streptophyta > Magnoliopsida > Poales > Poaceae > Triticum > Triticum aestivum. The sequence goes on from NC_057806.1 coordinate 337,405,269, forward strand.
ATCGGTATCTGTGAGGATGTGCCCGTTGTTGTCGCTAATGTTACTATTTTGACTGACTTTGTTATACTTGAGATGCCCGAGGATGACAACATGTCGATTATCCTTGGTAGAACCTTCTTAAATACTGCAGGGGATGTTACTGATTGCAATAAAAGCAAGGTCACTTTTCATATTAATGGCAATGAGCATACGGTGCACTTTCGGAAGAAACAATTCCAAGAGAATGGTATTAGTGTTATTGAAAAATCTCCGACAATCACTATTGGAAGTTTTCAAATACCTCTACCTACTGTCAAAAAGAAATATGAAATGCTTATTGTTGGGGAAATGCATATCCACATTGAGGTAACTTAGTGGTTTCTGAAAGTTCTTCGGTTTCATGCTAATCGAAAGTGGTTGTTAATAAGACTTGATCAACCTTATTAATGGATCATTTTTGAACGGTATGAAGTTGATGAATTTAGTAAGCACTACTTTTTATTATCTGTTTTTGTTAGTTAAATAAAATAAAATGTCATGTTTTGTCTGTTTTCTGAATTTCCCGTGTAATAAAAAAATGACCCAAAAATAAAAGTTCTCAGAATGCCCAGAAAATTTAATACGATTTTTTGTGAATATTTGAGAATTTTTGCTGCAATAAACATCACAGGGAGGTGCACCAGGTGGGCACAACCCACCTGGGCACGCCAACACCCCCAGGCACGCCCTGGTGGGTTGTGGTCCCCATGTGGCCCCCCTCACTTATCTCTTTAGCCCACATCATCACTTACCTCCAGAAAAAATCTCCATTGCTCTCTTTCCCGTGTTCTTGAGCTCAAACCCATGGATTTCGATCTCTTTGCTCGAAGCTCCCTTTCCGAAACTGTTTCAGGGGATTGTTGCTTGGTATGTGACTCCATCATTTGTCCAATTAGTTTTCGTTTTAGTGACTTATACTTTGAATAATTAGCTACTCTTGGTGCTGCTGTGGATGTGCCTGCATGTTGAATTCTTAGTGTTCTAAGTTGTTTGAATGCTTGTTATGGCCTCTATGTATCGGTATTATTAGTTGCTATAAATCTTACAAAGTTTTGTTGAAAAATTTTTGTCACTCCAAAATTTTTATTTTCAGAAATTGTACGCAGACATGAATATCTTCAGGAAGTTTGGCTCTAAGAAGAACTCCAAGGGTGTTATTGGGGAGTCTTCTGACACTGATCTCCACCCTCGGAGGTTGGCGGAGGTATAGCTGTGCGAATGGCCGCACACCCCATTCCTACAAGAGGCTGGAATTCTTGAGGAGTTCACGCAATATATTGCCAACGCCGGCCTCACTAACTTCATTGCAGATGAGTGTGACCAGCACCAAATCGTCACAAACATCTTTGCTTAGAGCTTTACTTTCTTGCCTAGAAATAATCCTCCTGAAGTGAGCTTTGATTTATACGCTGGAAACCATCAGATACCACTTACTGAGTTTTGTGACATATGCTTGATCCCGTCTGATGGGAGCTTGGCTGAGCCTAGACTGGCCGAGTTTGAGGCCATTTATCGCACTTTTACAGTGGGTGATGAGAGAGTAGTGTCAGCCATCACTTCCGGTGGCTTACATTTTCCCGCTATTCATTACTTTGCACTTTTTATTGCCAAATGCTTGAAGGTGGGTGCATTTAGTTCACCAGACCTTGCTGTTTTATGTCGTGCATTAGAGGGCGACAACACTTATAGCTTGGGAGCTATTGTGGCTCGTCGCCTCCATCTTAATAAATTCCAGGGCAAAATACATGGTGGGATTTATGCTACTCGTTTGACGGCTCACTTCGATGTTGAGATACGCCCTCATGATTTCCCTCTTACCACAGTTTACCTAGACCGTGCAGCCATGGATCACCACCATTTCACTGATATCGAATCCCCTCACCTCCCTATTCCGTATAATCTGGTTTTTAGTGTGAGGAATCATGTTGTTATTCCATTTCCTGCTCCTGCTTTGTTTGATTCTGTTGTCAGGGGCGGATATAGGATTATGCCTGTAGACATCATCGCCTACCGGAACGCTCAGGCTGCTACTGAGGCAGCACACCAGGCACCTCCGTAGTGGGACCAGTGGATGCCCGGTCCTTAGGATCCCTACTACCCTCCAGGCTAGTGATTCATTACCAAGTTAGGCCAAAAGACTAAGCTCGGGGGAGTACGTGTCTCTCACCGACATTACATTCATGTTCACTTATTCTATTTGTCAGTGTTCACACTTTTTCATTGTATCATCCATGCTTAGATTTATTTTCTTGCTTTCTTCTTGTGTGTTTGAAAAACTTTAGAAAAACCAAAAAAATTAATTATAGTTAATTTACTTTCTATGCATGCTTAGTTGTAGTATCAAAAAGAAAACCCAAAAAGATTTCCTTGTTCTTCTTTTGCTTGTTGGGAGCTTTCCGTGTAAATAGTTTTTCTCATTTTTGTTTTTTCCTTATTTGCTTACTTTATAAAACCAAAAACTCCAAAATATTTCAGTGTGTTTCTATGAATTTCTTTTCTTTTATTTGAGTTGTACCGAGGAGAAGACGACAATGAAAATGTTGAGTGGCTCTGATTTGAATAATTGTTGAACTAATAGAGAGCCCATTTTACCTTGTCTTCTCCTGTTGAATAAAATATTTTGCAGATTCAACTTAGTCCATGGCACTCTTGCACTATTATTATTTTCATATCATTTGGTCATGCAAGTGAAAGGCAATAATGAAGATATTTGATGAACTAGCCGTGGCAAAAAGAAACTGGTATGAACTCGACTTGTCATGTTTGTGTAAATATGTTTAACCTAGCATCCATGCTTCAGCCCATTATGATTAAACATGTTTGCAATGAAAATTAGAGATTATAGTTTCTCATGCCATGCATAAGTAGCTGGGAGTTAATAATGATTTATCTTGGATATCAACATAGCGTTAAGATGATTGTGATGTAGTATGATGATATTGTATCCTCCTCTGAATGTTCAAGTGCCTGACTTGGTACATGTTCATGCATGTAGTTGAATCAAAACCAACATAGCCTCTATAATGTTATGTTCATGGTGTTCATATCCTACTCATGATAGTGTCCAATGTTACTTATGCAAAATGCATTGTTATGATCGTTGTTGCTCTCTAGCTGGCTGCTTCTCAATCTAAATTGCTATCCTTCGCCTATACTAAGTGGGGATTCTGCTTGTACATCAAAAACCTTGAACCCAAAGTTATTCCAGATGAGTCCACCATACCTACCTGCGATATTACCCTACCGTCCTAAGTAAATTTGCATGTGCCACCTCTAAAAACTTCTAAAAAGTATCCATTTTGTGTGCCTGGATCATTCATGGAACGACAGGAGGTGGTCGATATCTTCCGTGCTAGGCGGGTTATTCCCAGGTCAAGTATTTATTCACTCGCCATCACACGAGAAAATGGGCGGTAACAGGGATGCCCGGTCCCAAACTGCAAAATACAAAAAGAGTTCATCTCTTAAATAATCAAATAAAAACTCCCAATGGAGTCAGAACCTTTACTTTTACCGCTTGGGAACCGCCACTAGCGTCCTTAGCATGGAAGATGTTGATAACTGATGGTCGTGAAGTGAATAAGAAGGGTGCATGTCTCAAAATATCATTGATCTTTGTTTTAAAAATGGAGTTCTGACACCTTTGCAAATCACGGCTTCCCTCTGCAAAGGGACTTTCTATTTACTTTTATGTTGTGTCATCACCCTCTAAAAAACAAGCGCCAGAAACTGAGTAGAGCATAGCTGTCATGATTTATGCATTGTGTGTAGCTAATGTTGGGTGCATCATGACTGGATCTTTTCTACCATGAATTACAATGTTTAGTCATTGCTTGAACTTTGGAGGTGCTCTGCATTTATGTTTTGCGGTCTCAGAAAGGGCTAGCGAGATACCATTATTGTCATATTATATCATGGTTGTTTTGACAATGTGTCACCGTTTGAGATATCTTATTATTGCTCGCTAGCTGATTATATCATTGATATGAGTCATTATAATCTTTAAGAGTTATTGTCGACATGGTTAGTTATAATGCTAGCTAAAAACCTGTGTGTTGTTTAAGCTTATTTATGCAAACAAGAGCAAAAGAGTTCGTAAAAGTTTTTCTTTCTCACTTTCAGTTTATCAACTGAATTTCTTGAGGACAAGCAAATGTTTAAACTTGGGGGAGTTGATACATCTCCAACGTATCTACTTTTTCTCACGCTTTTCCTCTTGTTTTGGACTCTAATTTGCATGATTTGAATGAAACTAACCCCGAACTGACGCTTGTTTCAGCAGAACTACCATGGTGTTGTTTTTGTGCAGAAATAAAAGTTCTTGGAATGGAACGAAACTTTGCAAGGATTTTTAATATCAATAATAAGAATTTCTGGAGCCAAGACCCACCAAAGAGGGGCCCCTAGGTGGGCACAACCCACCAGGGCACGACCCCCTCTCCTAGCGCGCCCAGGTGGGTTGTACCCACATGGTGGCCCGCTGACGACACCCCTGATACTACAAAATCACATATTTCCAGAAAAAAATCAAGGAGAAAGAATTATCATGATCCACGAGACGGAGCCGCCGCCAAGCCCTGTTCTTCCTCGGGAGGGCAGATTTGGAGTTCGTTTGGGGCTCCGGAGAGGGGGGGGGTCTTCGTTCTTCGTCATCACCAACCCTTCTCCATCACCAATTCCATGATGCTCCCCACCGGGAGTGAGTAATTCCTTCATAGGCTCGCTGGTCGGTGAGGAGTTGGGTGAGATTCATCATGTAATCGAGTTAGTTTTGTTAGGGCATGATCCCTAGTATCCACTATGTTCTTAGATTGATGTTGCTATGAGTTTGCTATGTTTAATGCTTGTCACTTTGGGCCCGGGTGCCATGATTTCAGATCTGAACCGTTTATGAATTCATCATTATATCCATGTTTTAGATCCGATCTTGCAAGTTATAGTCACCTACTATGGTTATGATCGAACAACCCCAGAGTGACAACAACCGAGCCCACTCTCGATGATGACCGTAGTTTGAGGAGTTCATGTATTCACTATGTGTTAATGCTTTGTTCTGGTTCTCTAGTAAAAGGAGGCCTTAATATCCCTTAGTTTCCAATATGGACCTCGCTGCCACGGGAGGGTAGGACAAAAGATATCATGCAAGTTCTTTTAATAAAGCACGCATGACTATTTACGGAATACATGCCTACATTATATCGATGAACTGGAGCTAGTGCCATATCACCCTAGGTTATAACTATCACATGATGAATATCATCCAACAAGTCAGCGATCCAATGCCTACAAATTTATCCTTATTGATCTTGCTGCATTACTATTGCTATCATCACTGTTACACTTGCTACAAACTATTGCTATCATTGTTACTGTTACCATTGCTGCTGTCACTATTATGAAAACTATCAAACTACTTTGCTGTAGATAATTAATCTCCAGGTGTGGTTGAATTGACAACTCAGCTGCTAATACCTTCAAATAATATTTGGCTCCCCTTGTGTCGAATATATAAATTTGGGTTAAGTATTACCCTCGAAAAATGTTGTGATCCCCCATACTTCTGGGTTATCATGCAGCAGGGGGGACACTTGGCCTTTTACAGGCCTATAAGAGGAAAGGGCAACAGTAGCAATCATCCTACGCTCCCATTCCATCACCCTTGCACGTGGAATCCTGAGCTTCGACGCCCAGATCCATTCTCAAATTCACCCATTTCCTCTAGCGCTCACATCTTCGACTTTCAGCAATGGCTACACCAACTTGAAGGGCCACTTGGTAGGCTCCCTCATCATGGAGGGCGTGATTCAGGAGCTCCAGAATGCCGGATACATCCGCATCAACGTCGCTTACTGGTCTCCAGAGCCAAACCGGCGGGTCCCTACTCCCAAGCCAGGGAGAGGGCTATCTTTTTTCCCCACCTCATATGAGGTTTGGGATTTCCCATGCACCCCTTTGTATGTCGGATCCTCTTCTACTATGGGTTAGATTTCCACCATCTAGCCATGAATTTGATCCTTCACCTGGCAGCATGAATCACTGTTTGCGAGGCCTTCCTCCGCATTAAGCGGCACTTTGGCCTATGGCTGAAAACATTTGGCATCAAGCCGAAGAGCAGCAGCGATGATCTAGCAGAGTGCGGAGGAGCAATGATTAGCAAGATCCATACACTTACTTGGTTCGAAGGCACCTTCGTGGAGACAATTAAGGAATGACAGCGAGAGTGGTTCTACATTACTAAACCACTCATCGGCGGCCATGCCGAGGTCATAGCCTTCTCAGCGGCGCCTCCGAGGAGGCTCGTCTCTTGAAAGAAGAAGGGCCTAGATTGGGGGCAAACCCGAAGAGTGAGGAGTTCATGTATTCACTATGTGATGACAACCCCGGAGTGACAACAACCGGGCCCACTCTCTGTAATGACCATAGTTTGAGGAGTTCATGTATTCACTATGTGTTAATGCTTTGGTCTGGTACTCTATTAAAAGGAGGCCTTAATATCCCTTAGTTTCCAATAGGACCCCGCTGCCATGGGAGGGTAGGACAAAAGATGTCATGCAAGTTCTTTTCCATAAGCACATATGACTATATTCAGAATACATGCCTACATTATATTGATGAACTGGAGCTAGTTCTGTGTCACCCTAGGTTATGACTCTTACATCATGAACCGCATCCAGCATAATTCTGTATCACCGATCCATTGCATACGAGCTTCCATATATTGTTCTTCGCTTATTTACTTTTCCGTTGCTATTGTTATCATCACTATAAAACACCAAAAATATTACTTTTGATATCGTTACCTTTTATCACCATTACCATTATTATGATATTAATTTTCTACTAAACACTTTGCTGCAGATATTAAGTTTCCAGGTGTGGTTGAATTGACAACTCAGGTACTAATTGCTACCTCTTGAGCTTGCGTTGGATTTCCCCGAAGAAGAAAGGATGATGCAGCAGAGTAGCGTAAGTATTTCCCTCAATTTTTGAGAACCAAGGTATCAATCCAGTAGGAGGCCATGCTCAAGTCCCTCGTACCTACAAAAAATGATAGCTACTCGCTACCAACGCGATTAGGGGTTGTCAATCCCTTCACGGTCACTTACGAGAGTGAGATCTGATAGATATTATATTTTTTGGTATTTTTGGTATAGAGATGCAAAGTAAAAAGTAAAAGGCAAAGCAAAAAGCAAAGCAAGATTAAAGTGATGGAGATTGATATGATGAGAATAGACCCCGGGGCCATAGGTTTCACTAGTGGCTTCTCTCAAGAGCATAAGTATTCTACGGTGGGTGAACAAATTACTGTTGAGCAATTGACAGAATTGAGCATAGTTATGAGAATATCTAGGCATGATCATGTATATAGGCATCACGTCTGTGACAAGTAGACCGAAACGATTCTGCATCTACTACTACTACTACTCCACTCATCGACTGCTATCCAGCATGCATCTAGAGTATTAAGTTAAAAACAGAATAACGCTTTAAGCAAGATGACATGATGTAGAGAGATAAATTCATGCAATATGAAATAAACCCCTTATTGTTATCCTCGATGGCAACGATACAATACGTGCCTTGCTACCCCTTCTGTCACTGGGAAAGGACACCGCAAGATCGAACCCAAAGCTAAGCACTTCTCCCATGGCAAGAACTACCAATCTAGTTGGCCAAACCAAACGGATAATTCGAAGAGACTTGCAAAGATAACCAATCATACATAAAAGAATTCAGAGAAGATTCAAATATTATTCATAGATAGACTTGATCATAAACCCGCAATTCATCGGTCTCAACAAACACACCGCAAAAAGAAGAAGATTACATCAAATAGATCTCCACGAGAGAGGGGGAGAACTTTGTATTGAGATCCAAAAAGAGAGAAGAAGCCATCTAGCTAATAACTATGGACCCAAAGGTCTGAGGTAAACTACTCACACTTCATCGGAGAGGCTATGATGATGTATAAGCCCTCCGTGATGATGGCCCTCTCCGACAAAGCTCCGGAACAGGCCCCAAGATGGGATCTCATGGATACAGAAAGTTGCGGTGGTGGAATTAGGTTTTTGGCTCCGTCTCTGTTCGTTTGGGGGTACGTAGGTATATATAGGAGGAAGAAGTATGTCGGTGGAGCTTCGGTGGGCCCACGAGGGTGGGGGCGCGCCTGGGGGTATAGGGCGCGCACCCCTACCTCGTGCCCACCTCGAAGCTTCCTTGGCGTAGGGTCCAAGTCTCCTGGGTCATATTCGGGAAGAAAATAACGTTCCAGAAAGGTTTATTCTGTTTGGACTCCGTTTGATATTCCGTTTCTTCGAAACACTGAAATAGGCAAAAAACAACAATTCTGGGCTGGGCCTCCGGTTAATAGGTTAGTCCCAAAAATAATATAAAAGTGGAAAATAAAGCCCAATATAGTCCAAAACAGTAGATAATATAGCATGGAGCAATCAAAAATTATAGATATGTTGGAGACGTATCAGGCATCCCCAAGCTTAATTCCTGCTCGTCCTCGAGTAGGTAAATGATAAAAAGAGAATTTTTTATGCGGAGTGCTACTTGGCATAATTTCAATGCAAATCTTCTTAATTGTGATATGAATATTCAGATTCGAAAGATTCAAGACAAAAGTTTATATTGACATAGAAATAATAATACTTCAAGTATACTAACAAAGCAATTATGTCTTCTCAAAATAACATGGCCACAGAAAGTTATCCCTACAAAATCATATAGTCTGGCTATGCTCTATCTTCACCATACAAAGTATTTAAATCATGCACAACCCCGATGACAAGCCAAGAAATTGTTTCATACTCTAACTTTTTCAAAACTTTTTCAATCTTCACGCAATACATGAGCGTGAGCCATGGATATAGCACTATATGTGGAATAGAATGGTGGTTGTGGAGAAGACAAAAAGAGGGGAAGATAGTCTCACATCATCTAGGCGTATCAACGGGCTATGGAGATGCCCATCAATAGATATCAATGTGAGTGAGTAGGGATTGCCATGCAACGGATGCACTAGAGCTATAAGTATATGAAAGCTCATCAAAAGAAACTAAGTGGGTGTGCATCCAACTTGCTTGCTCACGAAGACCTAGGGCATTTTGAGGAAGCCCATCATTGGAATATACAAGCCAAGTTCTATAATGCAAAATTCCCACTAGTATATGAAAGTGACATAACGGGAGACTCTCTATCATGAAGATCATGGTGCTACTTTGAAGCACAAGTGTGGTAGAAGGATAGTAACATCGTCCCTTCTCTCTTTTTCTCTCATTTTTATTTGGGCCTTTTCTCTTTTTTATGGCCTCTTTTTTATCTCTTTTTTTATTTTTCGTCCGGAGTCTCATCCCGACTTATGGGGGAATCATAGTCTCCATCATTCTTTCCTCACTTGGGACAATGCTCTAAAAATGATGATCATCACACTTTTATTTTTCTTACAACTCAACAACTCGATACTTAGAACAAAATATGACTCTATATGAATGCCTCCGGCGGTGTACCGGGATATGCAATGAATCAAGAGTGACATGTATGACAAAATTATGAACGGTGGCTTTGCCACAAATACGATGTCAACTACATGATCATGCTAGCAATATGACAGTGATGGAGCGTGCCATAATAAACGGAATGGTGGAAAGTTGCATGGCAATATATCTCGGAATGGCTATGGAAATGCCATGATAGGTAGGTATGGTGGCTGTTTTGAGGAAGGTATATGGTAGGTGTATGATACCGGCGAAAAGTGTGCGGTATTAGAGAGGCTAGCAATGGTGGAAGGATGGGAAAAAGTGCATATAATCCATGGAATCAACATTAGTCATAAAGAACCCATATACTTATTGCAAAAATCTAGAAGTTATCAAAGCAAAGTATTACGCGCATGCTCCTAGGGGGATAGATTGGTAGGAAAATACCATCACTCATCCCCGTCCGCCACTCATAAGGAAGACAATCAATAAATAAATCATGCTCCGACTTCATCACATAACGGTTCACCATACGTGCATGCTACGGGAATCACAAACTTTAACACAAGTATTCTTTAAATTCACAACTACTCAACTAGCATGACTCTAATATTATCACCTCCATATCTCAAAACAATTATCATGCTTCAATCTTTTCTTAGTATTCAATGCACTCAAAAGAAAGTTTCACAAATCTTGAATACCAAGCTTGTTATTATTAAGAAAATTACCATGCTATTAAGAGACTCTCAAAATAATTTAAGTGAAGCATGAGAGATCAATAGTTTCTTTAAAACAAATCCACCACCGTGCTCTTAAAAGATCTAACTAAAGCACATAGAGCAAAATTATAATGCTCAAAAGATATAAGTGAAGCACATAGAGCAAAACTACATAGCTCAAAAGATATAAGTGAAGCACATAGAGCAAAATTATAACGCTCAAAAGGTATAAGTGAAGCACATAGAGCAAAACTACATAGCTCAAAAGATATAAGTGAAGCACATAGAGTATTCTATCAAATTTTAATTCATGTATGGCTCTCTCAAAAGGTGTGTACAGAAAGGACGATTGTGGCACACTAAAACACAAAGACACAAATAATACAAGACGCTCCAAGCAAAACACATATCATGTTGGTGAATAAAAATATAGCTCCAAGTAAATTACCGATGGAAGTGGACGAAAGAGGGGATGCCTTCTGGGGCATCCCCAAGCTTTGACTTTTTGGTATCCTTGGATTATCTTGGGGATGCCATGGGAATCCCCAAGCTTAGACTCTTGCCACTCCTTGTTCCATAATCCATCAAAAGAATTCATCCAAAACTTGAAAACTTCACAACACAAAACTCAATAGAAATCTCGTGAGCTCCGTTAGAGAAAGAAAACAAAAGACCACTTCAAGGTACTGTAATGAACTCATTATTTATTTATATTGGTGTTAAACTTACTGTATTCCAACTTCTCTATGGATTATAAACTATTTTACTAGCCATAGATTCATCAAAATAAGCAAACAACACACGAAAAACAGAATCTGTCAAAAACAGAACAGTCTGTAGTAATCTGTATCTAGCGCAAGATCTGGAACCCCAAAAATTCTAAAATAAATTTCTGGACGTGCGGAATTTATATATTAATCATCTTCAAAAGGAAGTACCTAAATATCACTCTCCAAATAAAAATGATAGGAGTTCTCGTGAGCACTAAAGTTTCTGTTTTTACAGCAAGTTCAACAAGACTTTCCCCAAGTCTTCCCAACGATTCTACTTGGCACAAACACTAATTAAACACACAAAAAACAACCAAAACAGATGCTAAATAAATTATTTATTACTAAACAGGAGCAAAAAGCAAGGAAAAAATAAAATTGGGTTGCCTCCCAACAAGCGCTATCCTTTAACGCCCCTAGCTAGGAATAAAAGCGAGGATAGATCTAGGTATTGCCATCTTTGGTAGGCAATCCATAAGTGGCTCTCATGACAGTTTCATATGGAAATTTTATTTTCTTTCTTGGAAAGTGTTCCATGCCCTTTTTTAATGGAAATTGAAATCTAATATTCCCTTCCTTCATATCAATAATCGCACCAACCGTTCTAAGGAAAGGTCTACCAAGAATAATAGGGCAAGAAGGACTGCAATCTATATCAAGAACAATGAAATCTACGGGCACATAATTCCTATTTGCAAAAATAAGAACATCATTAATCCTTCCCATAGGTTTCTTAATAGTAGAATCCGCAAGATGCAAGTTTAGAGAGCAATCATCAAAATCGTGGAAATCTAGCAAATCACACAAAGTTTTGGGGATAGTGGAGACACTAGCACCCAAATCACACAAAGCATAAAACTCATGATATTTAATTTTAATTTTAATAGTTGGTTCCCACTCATCATAGAGTTTTCTAAGGATAAAAACTTTCAACTCAAGTTTTTCTTCATAAGATTGCATCAAGGCATCAACAATATGTTCGGTGAAGGCTTTCTTTTGACTATAAGCATGTGGAGAATTTAGCATGGATTGCAACAAGGAAATACAATCAATTAAAGAGCAACTTTCGTAATTAAATTCCTTGAAATATAATATAGTGGGTTTAGCAACATCTAGATTTTTATTTCTTTCAATCCCACTTTCATCAATTTCATCATAAAGATCTAAATACTCCGAATTTTTGGAACGCTTCTAGGTAAAGGAAGATCATATTCAGTTTCATCAAGATTCATATTGCAAAACAAAGATTTAATAGGAGACACATCAATAACTTTTAGATCTTCATCTTGATTTTCATAAGAATTGGAAGAACACGCTTTAATAAAGTCATCTTTGGAAGCACGCATCCTAGCGGTTCTTTCCTTGCACTCATCAAGGGAAATTCTCATGGCTTTGAGAGACTCATTAATATAATGCTTAAGAGGAATAGATCTAAGCTTTAAAGAATCAACCTCAAGAGAAATTCTATCAACGTTCCTAGCCAAATCATCAACTTTAAGCAATTTCTCTTCAAGCAAAGCATTAAAATTCTTTTGTGAATTCATAAACTCTTTAACACTATTCTCAAATTCAGAGGGAATCTTATTATAATTTCCATAAGAGTTGTTGTAGGAATTCCCAAAATTATTAGAAGGATTACTAGGATATGGCCTAGGATTAAAATTCCCTCTATAAGAGTTGTTACCAAAATTATTCCTACCAACAAAAATCACATCCATAGATTCATTGTTATTCTCAATCAAAGTAGATAAAGGCATATCATTAGGATCAGAAGAAACACTCTTAGTAGCAAATAATTTCATAAGTTCATCCATCTTTCCACTCAACACATTGATTTCTTCTATCGCATGCACTTTTTTATTAGAAGATCTTGCAGTATGCCATTGAGAATAATTAACCATAATATTATCTAGGAGTTTAGTAGCATCTCCTAAAGTGATTTCCATAAAAGTGTCTCCCGCGGCCGAATCTAAAAGATTTCTAGAAGCAAAATTCAATCCGGCATAAAAAATTTGTATAATCATCCACAAATTCAAACCATGAGTAGGGTAATTACATATCATTAATTTCATGCTCTCCCAAGCTTGTGCAACATGTTCATGATCAAGTTGCTTAAAGTTCATAATATCGTTTCTAAGAGAGATGATTTTAGCGGGAGGGAAATACTTAGATATAAAAGCATCTTTGCACTTGTTCCAAGAATCAATACTATTTTTAGGCAAAGACAAAAACCAAGCTTCAACACAATCTCTAAGCGAAAAAGGAAATAGCTTCAATTTAACGACATCATTATCGACATCTTTTTTGTTTCGCATATCACATAAATCAATGAAGCTATTCAGATGAGTAGCGACATCTTCACTAGGATGGCCAGCGAATTGATCTTTCATAACAAGATTCAACAAAGCAGTATTGATTTCACAAGATTCAGTATTGGCAAGAGGAGCAATCGGAGTGCTAAGGAAATCATTATTATTGGTATTGGTGAAGTCACACAATTTGGTAGTATCTTGAGTCATCGCGACAAACAAGCAATCCAACACACGAGCAAACAAAAAGGCAAGCGAGAAAAAGGCAAACGAAAAAGAGAGGCGGAGAAGGAGATTGGGAACTTCAAAGTATCTGTGGGTCACCATATGATACACATCAATAGACCCTAATGTCACCTAGATACTCCAATGTCACCACAAGTATCTGTGGGTCAATTATATGATATGCATCAAACAACTTAATATTCATAATATTCAATCCAACACAAGGAACTTCAAAGAGTGCCCTAAGATTTCTACCGGAGAAACACGGATGAAAACGTGCATCAACCCCTATGCATAGATTACCCCAATGTCACCTCGGGAATCCGCGAGTTGAGTGCCAAAACATGCATCAAGGGAATCAATAGAACACCCCATTGCCACCACAGGTTTACCATGCAAGACATACATCAAGTGTTCTCAAATACATAATATTATTCAATCCGATAATAGTGAAACCTCGAAGATAAAACTCAATTCATCACAAGAAGGTAGAGGGGGAGAAACACAATATGATCCAACTATAATAACAAAGCTCGTGGTGCATCAAGATCGTGCCAAATCAAGAACACAAGAGAGAGAGAGAGAGATAGAGAGAGAGAGAGAGAGAGTAATCAAACACATAGCTACCCTTAGCCCCAAGGGTGAACTACTCCCTCCTCGTCATGGAGACCACTGGGATGATGAACATGGCCTCCAGTGATGGTTTCCCCCTCCGGCACGGTGCTGGAATGGGCTCCCGATTGTTTTTTCATGGCTACAGAGGCTTGCGGCGGAACTCCCAATCTAGGTTTCTTTCTCAAGGTTTCTCTATTTATAGGAATTTTTGGCATTGGTTTCACGTCAGGGGGGTCAAGGCAGCGACAAGACAGGGGGGGCATGCCCTCCACCCTTGCCACTTCCTCGTGAAGCTTCTGGTTCAACTCTGATGCTCCGTGGGCTTCTTCTGGTCCATAAAAAATCACTGTAAATTTTAAGCTTGCTTGGACTCCATTTGATATTCCTTTCGTGTATAACTCAAAAACAAGGAAAAAACAGAAAATGGCACTGGGCTCTGGGTTAATAAGTTAGTCCAAAAAATAATATAAAATAGCATATTAATGCATATAAAACATCCAAGTTAGATAATATAGTAGCATGGAATAATCAAAAATTATAGATACGCTGGAGACGTATCAAGCATCCCAAGCTTAATTTTTGCTCGTCGTCGAGTAGGTTAATGATAAAACCAGAATTTTTGATGTGGAATGCTACCTATCATATTTATCCATGTAATCTTATTTATTATGGCAAGAATATACAGATCCATAAGATTTGAAACAAAAGTTTAATATTGACATAAAAACAATAATACTTCAAGCATACTAATAAAGCAATCATGTCTTCTCAAAATAACATGGCCAAAGAAAGTTATCCCTACAAAATCATATAGTCGAGCTATGCTCCATCTTCATCACACAAAGTACTAAATCATGCACAACCCCGGTATTAGTCAAGAAATTGTTTCATACTTAAGTATTCTCAAACTTTTTCAACTTTCACACAATACATGAGTATGAGTTATGGATATAGCACTATAGTTGGAATAGAATATGGTGGTTGTGGAGAAGACAAAAAGAAGGAGATTGTCTCACATCAACTAGGCGTATCAATGGGCTATGGAGATTCCCATCAATAGATATCAATGTGAGTGAGCAGGGATTACCATGCAATGGATGCACTATAGAGCTAGAAGTGTATGAAAGCTCAAAAAGAAACTAAGTGGGTGTGCATCCAACTCGCTTTCTCACGAAGACCTAGGGAAATTTGAGGAAGCCCATCATTGGAATATACAAGCCAAGTTCTATAATGAAAAATTCCCACTTGTATATGAAAGTGAAACCATAGGAAACTCTCTATCATGAAGATCATGGTACTACTTTGAAGCACAAGTGTGGTAAAAGGATAGTAACATTTTCCCTTCTCTCTTTTTATCTAAATATTTTTTATTTGGGCTCTTTGGCCTTTTTTTCTTTTTTTTGTTTTTTATTTTCCATCTGGAGTCTCATCCCGACTTGTGGGGGAATCATAGTCTCCATCATCCTTTGCTCACATGGGACAATGCTCTAATAATGATGATCATCACACTTCTATTTACTTTATAGCTCAAAAATTACAACTCGATACTAGAACAAATATATGACTCTATATGAATGCCTCCGGCGGTGTACCGGGATGTGCAATGATCAAGAGTGACATGTATAAGAAATAGAATGGTAGCTTTGCCACAAATACGATGTCAACTACATGATCATGCAAAACAATATGACAATGATGAAGCGTGTCATAATAAACAAAACGATGGAAGTTGCACGGCAATATATGTCGGGATGGTTATGGAAATGCCATAATAGGTAGGTATGGTGGCTATTTTGAGGACGGGTATATGGTGGGTGTAATGCATCGACGAAAATTGTGCGGTACTAGAGAGGCTAGCAATGGTGGAGGGTGAGAGTGTGTATAATCCATGAACTCAACATTAGTCATAAAGAACTCACATACTTATTGCAAAAATTTATTAGCTATCGAAACAAAGTACTTCACGCACGCTCCTAGGGGATAGGTTGGTAGGAGTTAACCATCACGCGCTCCCAACCTCCACACAAAGGATGACAATCAATAAATAAATCATGCTCTGACTTCATCACATAACGGTTCACCATACGTGCATGCTATGGGAATCACAAACTTTAACACAAGTATTTCTACTAATCCACAATTACTCACTAGCATGACTCTAATATCACCATTTTTATATCTCAAAACAATCATAAAGAATCAAACTTCTCATAGTATTCAATGCTCTTTATATGATAGTTTTTACTATATCCTTGTTGCAACTAACAAACTACTCCAAAAAATTACAGGTGAAGATCAATGAGTAGTTGAATAATTATGTAGCTATGTGAAGAATATCTCTCATAAATAAAATTTCAGATCTTAAGTACTTTATCCAAGCAGCAAGCAAAACAAAATAAAATTACATTCCAAGGATAGCACATATCATGTGAAGAAACAAAAACTTAGGTTCAACCAAAACTGACCAATCATTGTTGAAGAAGAAAGGGGGGATGCCAACCGGAGCATCCCCAAGCATAGATGTTTGAGACTTCCTGAAATATTAACTAGGGACGCCTTGGGCATCCCCAAGCTTGAGCTCTTGTGTCTCCTTAATTCCTCTCATATCATAGTTTCCCATAATCTTAAAAAGTTCATGCACACAAAACTTAACAAGAACTCGTGAGATAAGTTAGTATAAATCCATGCAAAACCTTATCATTCTCTACTGTAGAATATCACTAAAATTATAATTTGACATTGCATATTAAATGCCTATGCATATTTAATACTCCTATCCTCAAATAGAATCATTAAACAAGCAAACATATGCAAACAATGCAAACATAACAGCAATCTGTCTACACAGAACAGTCTGCAAAGAGTGCAAGAGGAACCATGCTTCCCTACTCCAAAAATTCTGAAAACTTACCACACTGTACAATTTTTTTACTCATTGTGTAAAAATTTCAAGATTTTATCATGTTTTGACTATTCACAACTATTCATACAATGATAGAAAACTTTTTATTTTCAAAACAACAACATATAGACTTGCAAAATAAGCATGGTAAAGGCAATACTTTACCTTTTTATGGAACTAAAAGATCAAAAAATTACTCTAAATAACAATATGTAAATCCTAATAAAATAAAATGATGCTGCAAGCAAAACTCATATCATGTGGTGAACATAAAATAGCCTCAAGTAATTTTACCGATGGATCGAAGACAAAAGAGGCGATGCCATCTGGGGCACCCCCAAGCTTAGTTGCTTGGGTATTCCTTGAATGTTACCTTGGGGTGCTTGGGAATCCCCAAGCTTAGGCTCTTGCCACTCCTTATTCTGTAGTCCATCGAAACTTCACCCAAAACTTGAAAACTTCACAACACAAAACTCAACAGAAAACTCGTAAGCTCCGTTAGTATAATAAAGCAAATCACCACTTAGGTACTGTTGTGAACTCGTTATTTATTTACATTGGTGTAATATCTACTGTATTCCAACTTCTCCAAGGTTCATACTGATACGTCTCCAATGTATCTGTAAGTTTTTATTGTCCCATGTTGTTATATTATCAATCTTGGATGTTTTATAATCATTTTATAGCCATTTTATATCTTTTTTGGTACTAACCTATTGACATAGTGCCAAGTGCCAGTTCCTATTTTTTCCGTGTTTTTTACATCGCAAAAATCAATAACAAATCGAGTCAAAATGCCATGAAACTTTACGGAGATTTTTTATGGACCAGAAGGAACAAGTTGAGCCCTGGTTGCACCTGGGGAGAGTCTCGAGGAGGGGACATGTAACATCCCGGATATGATTTACCCAATATGTACTCCAACTCTTTCCGTTTCCGGCCTTAAGTTATTTTATTTTCTCGGGTTTGGGTCTTTGTCTCAATGTGTTGTTATCGTTGTCATGCATCGCATATCATGTCATCATGTGCATTGCATTTTCATACGTGTTCATCTCATGCATTCGAGCATTTTCCCCGTTGTCCGTTTTGCATTCCGGCGCTTCGTTCTCCTCCGGTGGTCATTTCTACCTTTCTTTCATGTGTGGGGATTAACCATTTCCGGTTTGGACCCAGACTTGCCAAGCGGCCTTGGTTTACTACCGGTAGACCGCCTGTCAAGTTTCGTACCATTTGGACTTCGTTTAATACTCCAACGGTTAACCCAGGGACCGAAAAGGCCTCGTGTGTGTTGCAGCCCAACACCTCTCCAATTTTTCCCAAAACCCACCAAAACCTTCTCCAACATCTAGAGCGTTCGATCACGACCGCGTGGCCGAAAACCGCACCTCATTTGGACTCTCCTAGCTCCCTCTATGCCTATATATAGACCCCTCATTCCAAATCTCGAATCCCCTCCTCGAAACCCTAAAAAAACACCTTGCGCCGGCCGGACAACGTCCGCCGCCGCCTCCGGACAACTGGGGCGCGCCACTTGGCCCATCACTGCCTTCCTCCGCCGCCGGCCCGGGAGGCCCGAGCCGGGCCCCCGAGGCCCATCGCGGCCACCGCCGCCATCTTCGCCCCGCCTCCCTCTTCGCCCGGCCCCGCCACCATCTCCGCCGACGCCGGTGACCGGAGCCGCGCCGGCCGCCTCGCACCTCGCCGGCCGGAGCAAGCTCCGCCGCGGCTGCTTCCTCCCGCCGGTGCCGACCACCGCCGCCACGACGCCGCCCGGAGTACGCCGCGCCACCGCGCCTCGCCGTCCTCCCCATCCGGCTCCCTCTCCTTCCTCCTCACCGCCACAGCAAGTCCGGCCACCACAACTCCATTTTCACCGGCGACCTCGAGCTGCTACAGTGCATCTACAGTGCCAGATCTGAGATCTAAACTCGCGGTTGACTTTTTATCCCCGAAACCCTAATAATTTGCTATGTTCATCGTGCCGTAACTCCTCATCCGTAGCTCCGTTTTGGGCATATAGCATATCAAAATGTTGGTCTCAGAGAGTACATCATTTCATCTCATTGCATCATTTTCATTTGAGTTCATCTTGATGCCCTAAATGCTGTTAGAAGAAGGCTATTTGAGATAATTGTCAGATCTACTGCTCCAATTAGATATTTGTCATTTTTTCCATGATTATTGTGTGCATGATATGCCAATGAGATCTACATGTGTTTTGTTACATGTTTTTCCATCTATCTAGGGGTGCAACCCATGTATTTTTGTGATGTGTGTGGTGACTAGCACAAGCTTGCAAAGTGAGGCATTCGTTAATGCTGATTTCAGGGACTTAGCATTTCCACCAAGTCCTTGACCTGTTTATCTCATATGGCCATATGTTCATGTTGTTTCCTAGTGATCCGTGCCTCTTTTGAGGTTGATCAGTAAGGATGTTTTGTTAATCTTGTAGTGCTCTATCCATCCATTTCTTTGTTTGCAATTATGGAGCACCCTAGGTTGAGTCAATCGAGCTCTACTTTTGCTATTTCGTGAATCTGGGCAGATTGTCTACTTGTTAGCGATTTTGCCGAGGATGTTGTAGTTGATCCGTGCATGCTATGTTATTGTTCTTGCCATGTCTAGCTTGCATTTTGTGTATTCTTGATGGGTGTATGCTTAGCTTGTCATGGCTTGCTCTGTAGTGGGTGCATCGAGCTCGTAAACATGCCTACTTGATATCTGTTTTCAGCATGCTCCAGTTTTCACCAAGTCTGAGAACTGATTATGTTTTTGCCATGTTCACATGCTTGCAAATGTATTTTCTGATCCCTTTTGGCTCAAGGTCACTAAGGGACTTTTGTTAAGCTCTTTGAGTAGCTCCATTCCATGCTTTACTTTGCCATGTTCAGGTCCTGTATCATGTAGTTTTGTTGCTCCAAAGAGTGCTTTCTGATCTGAAATTCCAGACAAGTGTTAATTTCACTAAGTCTGAAATCTATTTGCCAAATGCATTTTTGCCATGCTTGTTTGAACCTGTTAATGGATGAATTGGCCGTAGCTCAGTGCTAGACTTTTGTTAAGCATCTTTAGTGTATCCCTGTCATGTATTTTGATGCCATGTTTGAGTGTTGTAGCATGTTCATCTTGTTCCATTTAGATGGCTACTTGCTATAAATCGCAGACCGGTGTCATTTGTATCGCTTGCCATTTCCAAACCGTAACTCCGATTCCGGTGATCTTTATATCGTTTTCAAGCGATTTCATCTCATCTTTCCAGTGGCACACTTGGTTTTCCAAGTTGATTCCAGGTTCAGGCTTTCCTTGTCAATTCTTGCATATGCATCACATATCGCATCCCGCATAGCATACCATGTTTGCATCATATTGTTTGATCTTTGCACGTGGTTGATTGTGTCCTTGTTGCTTGTTTGTCTTGTTTGGGTAGAGCCGGGAGACGAGTTCGCTAATGAGGAGCCCATTGAGTTTTCTTTCGAGGATCCAGTCAACTCTGACAACTTTGCAGGCAAGATGATCATACCCTCGAAATCACTACTATCTTTGCTAGATGCTCGCTCTTTTGCTATGACATGCTACGATGCCTACCACTTGCTTTCAACCCTCCCAAATTGCCATGTAAAACCTCTAACCCACCATGTCCTAGCAAACCGTTGATTGGCTATGTTACCACTTTGCTCAGCCCCTCTTATAGCCTTGCTAGTTGTAGGTGAAGATTGGAGACCGTTCCTTATTGGAACCTTATTTTACTTGTTGGGATATCATTATATTACCATGTTATCTTAATGCATCTATATACTTGGTAAAGGGTGGAAGGCTCGGCCTCTCACCTAGTGTTTTGTTCCACTCTTGCCGCCCTAGTTTCTGTCATATCGGTGTTATGTTCCTGGATTTTGCGTTCCTTACGCGGTTGGGTTATAATGGGAACCCCTTGATAGTTCGCCTTGAATAAAGCTTTTCCAGCAATGCCCAATGTTGGTTTTACCATTTGCCACCTAGCCTCTTTTCCCTTGGGTTTCCGGAGCCCGAGGGTCATCTTATTTTAAACCCCCCTGGGCTAGTGCCCCTCTGAGTGTTGGTCCGACAGAGCTGCCTGCGGGGCCACCTCGGGGTAACTTGAGGGTTGGTTTTACTCGTAGCTAGTCTCATCTGAGTGTGCCCTGAGAACGAGATATGTGCAGCTCCTATCGGGATTTGTCGGCACATTCGGGCGGTGTTGCTGGATTTGTTTTAACCTGTCGAAGTGTCTTGAAGAACCGAGGTACCGAGTCTGATCGGAATGTCTTGGGAGGAGGTCTATTCCTTCGTTGACCGTGAGAGCTTGTCATGGGCTAAGTTGGGACTCCCCTGCAGGGATTTGAACTTTCGAAAGCCGTGCCCGCGGTTATGGGCAGATGGGAATTTGTTAATGTCCGGTTGTAGATGACTTGAACCTTAACTTAATTAAAACAAATCAACAGTGTGAGTTACCGTGATGGCCTCTTCTTGGCGGAGTTCGGGAAGTGGACACAGTGTTGGAGTAATGCTTGCCGCAGGATTTCTCTCTAGTTACTCGACCATGCTTTGCCTTCCCTTCTCGCTCTCTTTTGCGAACAGGATAGCCACCATATATGCTAGTCGCTTGCTGCAGCTCCATATATTTACCTTGTCTTACCTATTAAGCTTAAATAGTCTTGATCACGAGGGTGCGAGATTGTTGAGTCCCTGTGGCTCACATATTACTATTAAACCAGATGCAGGGCCTGATGATTCCGCTCCTGATGGCGCTCTTGAGCTCAAGTGGGAGTTCGACGAGGACTCTCAACGATACTATGTTTCTTTTCCTGATGATCAGTAGTGGTGCCCAGTTGGGGTGATCGGGACCGTGTCGCATGTTGGGTTGTCTTTTATTTTGGCGTCGTAGTCGGGCCATGAGTGTTTGCATGTTGTAATGCTATTTATGTACTTGATTGACGTGGCGAGTGTAAGCCAACTATGTTTTCTCCCCTTTTATTATCTATATATTACATGGGATGTTGTGAAGATTGCCTAACTTGCGACATTGCTTTCAACGCGGTTATGCCTCTAAGTCGTGCCTCGACACGTGGGAGATATAGCCGCATCGAGGGCGTTACAGGACAACCCACCAGGGTGCGCTAGGAGGCCCAGGCGCGCCCTGGTGGGTTGTGCCCACCTCGGATGCCCCCCGGACCTCCCCTTTGCTCTATAAATACCCAAATATTCCCAAAACCCTAGGGGAGTCTACGAAATATTCATCCAGTCGCCACAGAGTCTAGAACCACCAGATCCAATCTAGACACCATCTCGGATGGGGTTCACCACCTCCATTGGTGCCTCTCCGATGATGCGTGAGTAGTTCTTTGTAGACCCTTCAGGTCCGTAGTTAGTAGCTAGATGGCTTCATCTCTCTCTCTCTCGTGATTCTCAATACAATGGTCCCTTGGAGATCCATACGATGTAACTCTTTTGGCGATGTGTTTGTTGGGATCTGATGAACTTTGAGTTTATGATTAGTCATATCTTTTTATATCCATGAAGGTTATTTGAGTTTCTTTGATCTTTTATATGCATGATCTCTTATAGCCACATATTTCTTGTCCGATATTTTGGTTTTGTTTGGCCAACTTGATCTATTTATATTGCAATGGGAAGAGGTGCCCGGTAGTGGGTTCGACCTTACGGTGCTTGATCCCAGTGACAGAAAGGGAACCGACACGTATGTATCGTTGCTACTAAGGATAAAAAGATGGGATCTATATCTACGCAATTGATACATGGATCTTGCCTACATCATGTCATCGTTCTTATTGCATTACTCCATTTTTTCGTGAACTTAATACACTAGATGCGTGCTGGATAGCGGTCGATGTGTGGAGTAATAGCAGTAGATGCAGGCAGGAGTCGGTCTACTAATCTTGGACATGATGCCTATGTAATGATCATTGCCTGGATATCGTCATAATTATTTGAGGTTCTATCAATTGCCCAACAGTAATTTGTTTACCCGCCGTTTGCTATCTTTTTTGAGAGAAGCCACTAGTGAAACCTACGGCCCCAGGGTCTTCTTCCTCATATATTTGCTTGCGATCTACTTTTCCTTTGCATTTTTATTCATACCTATTAAACCAAAAATACAAAAATACTTTGCTGCACTTTATTTTATTTGTGATCTATTATTTCAATCTACTACAATTTTCTGGCATCGTTACCCGAAAGGGATTGATAACCCCTTCAACACGTCGGATTGCGAGGTGTTGTTATTTGTGTGCAGGTCCGGGTCTCCCAGTTCCTTCCGTTGTCCGTTCTGAGCCCAGACACACTTGCACGCGCCCGCGGCATGTCCGAAATAGTATTTTATAAGTGGCCGGAAAATGTTCTCGGAATGGGATGAAAGTTGGCATGCGGTGTTGTTTTATCGTCAGTAGACCGCTTGTCAAGTTTCATCGCATTCGGAGTCCGTTTGATGCCCCAATGATTAAATATAGCGGCAATATAGCCGGTCTAACGTCGGACATTTTCGGTCTCCAGAAACAGTCGCCGGGCCTCCCTCTCTTCTCTTCTCTCAGCTCGAGACCGTCTACACAGCCCACTACCTACCGCCAGATCCAACCTAAGCTCTCTCGTCAGCCCACGGTCCTCCTCGCGCGCGCGTCCGATAGCTGTCCCGAACCCGACCCGGACTGTCGCCACCGTTGGGTTCGGATCATCCCCAAACATCTACAAAATATCTCCGTTTTCTTATTTGGGTGCCCTAGCCTATTTATCCGGGACCGTCCGATTTTGATCGGGTGATCCAAATTTCCTTCTTTTCTCTATTTATAGTCCAACCTCATACCTAATCTAGACTAACCCTAAAACCTAGGAGGTTTGTCCCATCCCTTCACCGCTGCCACTTGTCCTCGGAATCCTCCCAGATCTCATCGTCCAACCACGCACAACCAAGACTCCAACTTCTCAATCCCCGTCCAGCCTCCACCAATCCATCCAACTGCTTTGGCCCGAGAGCCTCGCTCGACCCCGCGTGCCACCACCGGCAGGCGACCTCGCCGGAGTTCTACCAGAACCACCAGGCCAGCTCCTCGCGACCCACTTTTTCCATTCCCTCGTCCCTGCAAATCTCTCTTCCTAATCCCTCATCTCTGTGTACCTGAACAAGAGACCAGCGCCATGGAAGCCTCCCGATGGACCCCGGCCTCCTCTTCGCCTCGTCGGTGCATGCCATAAGGTCGCCGTCTCGTTTTTCTCCTCCTCCTTTCCCTTTATTTTTCTCTCTCGTGCTCTCTGTCTAATCCTTCTCCCTCTCCATGTGTTTGCCTTCTTTGTTAGGATCTTCCTGAAGCGATGGCCGGCCTGAGCCGCCCTTCTCCCTCCGCCTTGCCCGCTCGCCGGAGCTCGTGCACTGCTCTGCGTCGCACCGCCGTGCCTGCTGGCCCTGTCATGCTACTCGGCTTCTCCCATTCGCCCGTTGACCGAGAGCACGATCATCTCGAGCAAGTCCCCTGCCTCCTCGTCAGTCATGTCGCCGGTGACCAAGGCCACCAGGACCCCCCCCCTCAACGGTGCAACGTCGCCGGCCACTTCTCCAAGCAGAGCCGCCGGATCCAGCCGTCGCCTGCGTCCTCCTCGTCCTCCATCACCTGGAGCCGCCAGAACCACATCAAGTCCGTCGCCGCGCCCCTGTTTTCCTGCCCGGAGCCCCGCGTCCCCGCCTCTGTTTGACCATCCACATCGCCGGCTCACTCAGCAGATGAGCCCTGCCGCGCCTGAGTCCATCACCTGCTCACCGCCGTTCTGCTTCACGCCGTGCCGCCATGCCCGATGCGCCTCGTCGAGCTACTCTGCTTCGCCCGCTCGTACCCGTTGACCGCGTTGGGGCTACGAGCGACCGCTAGTGGGCTTCCTAGATCCAGCCGGCCCAGTGCCTCCCTTGCCAGCCCCTCTCCTCATCGACTGGGCTTGGCCCATGGTGAGAACACCCCTGGCGCCCCACCCCTTTTTTCCTGTTGTTGGGCCAGCAGATCTGGCCCAGTATCTATTTTTTGAGGCTCTGCGAATTTAGCTATTATCCCAGGTTTTGCAGTTTTACAGAAAACCCCTTGCACAACATGCATATAATAACTCACAAACGGTGCATCATTTTAAAAACAAACTTTTATATGAAAGATGCTTAGAATTTTGTGTAGTTTCATAATATGTCATTTCCATCCATGTTCAAAATGTTTAAAATGCTGTTTGTTTAAATTTGCTTAAATAACTTGCTAAAATGCTTTAATTCCTAACTAAATAACCGTAGCTCCAAACCTAACAAACTTTATATGTAAATGGGGTAAAAAATGCATAGTTCAACTTGGTGGCATCACTTTGCATGTTTAACAACTCTAAAATATGGTTTAGGACAGAACAGTACCAAATCCTTAAATTGCACATGGGGATTTTTCCGGACTTGTTGTTTGTTGTTCCAGCCTCATTTAAACTTTACTAGACAGGTAGTTTTACTTTGCTTCACCCTCTTGCCATGTTTAACAACATTTAATATTGTTGGGTACATAAACGAGATCGAACTAAATAACTTGAATGTGGTGTTTCTTCAATATGCAACGGGGTTGCATGTTGAGCTCCACTTAATTTGTAGGATTGTTTGTGCATTTTGCCATGCCATGCTTCATTTAACCGGACATGCATCATACTTGACTGTGCAGCATGCCATGTTTGTGTGATGGTTGTTTACTATGTTGTTTGCTTTCTTTCCGGTGTACTTCTTCTCGGTAATCCGGTAACGTCGTGTTGTGAGGATTCGTTTGACTACGTCCGTTTGTCTTCTTCATGGACTCGTTCTTCTTCCTTGCGGGATCTCAGGCAAGATGACCATACCGTCGAAATCACTTCTATCTTTGCTTGCTAGTTGCTCTCTCTAATGCTATGCCTATGCTGCGATACCAACCACTTGCTATATCATGCCTCCCACATTGATAAGCCAAGCCTCTAACCCTCCTTGTCCTAGCAAACCATTGTTTGGCTATGTTACCGCTTTGCTCAGCCCCTCTTATAGCGTTGTTAGTTGCAGGTGAAGATTGGAGCTTGTTCCATGTTTGGAACATGGATATTTGTTGGGATATCACAATATCTCTTATTTAATTAATGCACCTATATACTAGGTAAAGAGTGGAAGGCTCGGCCTTATGCCTGGTGTTTTGTTCCACTCTTGCCGCCCTATGTCAGGACCCCGACTCGATGCCACATCGATCCAGCATGTAACACCTCATATCACTTTGCGGCCTCACGCACGGTATCCCCACGGGTGTCGCCTTACCTTTGCCCGGGACCGTTTGCGCCTTTTGGCACACGTATATGATGGTGTCGCTAGCATCCATATGATAAAGAGCCCGGGCTGACATGGCTAGTTGTAAACCCAAAGTGGCACTAACCTACAGGGACAGGCATCCATGACCCAGCATCGAACGTGTCGGTCATCAGTGAGTGAATCCAGGCTGTAGCACTGGGCTAACAGGACTTCGGTGAACCGGGCTGTAGCAGGCTAACAGGACTCCGGTATTCATCGCGTGACATTTCCCCGAAGGGACAGACACAGGATCGAAGAAGGACACATGCCGGCCAGCCTAAGTGTTCCGGAGCAGTAGCAAGCTACCAGGGCTCAGTGGAAGCACTAGGAGACATTTCCTGGTAAGAGAGGCTACTAAGGATAAACAACTAGATAGTCAGATCCCACACATAGCAATACACATTACACGTACGCATAACATGCAAGTATGTGCTGTACAACATGGCATCACAGCATAACTCAACAACTTATATAGATAAAGGCTCAGAAGAGCCATCACAGCATTATTACAAACAGGGGTCACATGACCCAACAGTCAGAGCAATCAAGCAACAAGCGGAAGCATTACATGTCTGAGTACAGACATCTATAAATGAAAAGGCTGAAAGCCTGACTATCTACAACGTCCGATCAAGATCGTAGCTGAGGTACTAGCTACTAGTCGAAGTCCACGAGAACACTAGTAAGACCGAAGTCTCCGCTGCAAAAACATAAATAAAGCAACATGAGTACAAAGGTACTCAGCAAGACTTACATCAGATCCTATCATACATGCATTTGTATCAAGAGGGTAACGTGGGGTTTAGTTGCAGCAAGCCAGCTTTGACTCTGTGGCTATCCTGTTCTACGACTACCAGAAACTCTTGAGGTGAAACAACGTACACGAGTCCACTAATCACCATACAATACACTACTATGGATTCATCCCCGTCTCCCTACGAGAAGGCCATC
This sequence comes from Triticum aestivum, assembly GCF_018294505.1. Classification (NCBI taxonomy): domain Eukaryota; kingdom Viridiplantae; phylum Streptophyta; class Magnoliopsida; order Poales; family Poaceae; genus Triticum; species Triticum aestivum. The sequence continues at coordinate 337,432,603 of NC_057806.1, forward strand.
CATAGCACTCACACTTGTCTTGAGCATTTTATAGTATCCACTTCAAGTTGTCTATGTACCATGTAAGCATCCAAGAAGTCCATAACCGCGGACCCGGCTATTCGAATAGATCATGTTAACCCTGCAGGGGTGTACTTCTTCACACACGCTCTCGCCACTTACCGCCATGTACACGTCATGTATCTCGGCAACCTTCAAGCGGAAGCCTGGCGAGGGTGTCGGCCACGACCTGACTAACCACACAAGACTCTAATCCAGGTTTATCGCCTATTCGGGTTCCATCCGCAAGGAGATCCGGCCGGGGTGTCGCTTACGGCCCCAAACGATGTGTACAGGGTTCCCGAGCCCACCATCCGGGTGCCACTCGGTACACCAGGCCACGTGTGCCTAGTCTGTCCCAAGCCCACCCTGCCGGGTGCCACTTGGTAGAAAAATAGCACTACCTACAAACACCAGAAACTAGTTGCGACTCCTGGACAGAGATCAAGTCGGTTAATAAGTCGAGAGGGCTTGGAGCGCCCGGAGCCCAATGTGTGGTAGTATCGAGTCATTGGACAACATACATAGAACTCGGTGCTTAAGGACGGTTCCAGTGAGACAACCCACCATGTACTCCTACATGGCCTCTCACCACTACCTTTACCAAATCGTGTTCACACACTTAACTCTCAGCATCAGAACATATCGTAACACTCCAATTCATTCCCAATGAATCAGACCTGACACAACTCTAAGCAATAGCAGGCATAGCATGGTAGGAACACAACAATGGCTTCAATCAACTCCTACACATGCTAGTGGGTTTCAACTATTTACTGTGGCAATGACAGGTCATGCAGAGGAATGGGTTCAACTACCGCAGCACAAAGTAGCAGACGAATCGTTGTTGTCCTAATGCAATAACTGAGAGCAGGAGCGAGAGAGTAGGGTTTTATCGAGATGAACAAGGGGGTTTGCTTGCCTGGTAAAACAACAGAGGAGGCACTGCTTCACAGACAGGTACTCTGGAACGGTCTCCGGAGCAGGACCTATCGAGAAGGAACGGTGCCGGCAATCAATACACAAACATATGCAACAATATGATGCATGAACATGGCATGAAGATGTGATGTTGTTTGAGCTAATGCAACTAGTATTCATTTGGTTTGAAGTCCATTTGAACCAAAGGTTCAAATGCATCTCCAAATTAAGCTCCTATATATGCCATAATGTGTTTTCTTATATTCAGCATGTATAAGTTGGTTTGTCATGCATGAAACTAGTACAGATGGAAAGATTGCATTTTTCTGATGATTTTTCATATATAAATTATTTTAATCTGAGCTACGGTTGAATTGTTATGAATTTTTGACGTTTAAAACAATTTCTGGAATTTTCTGATTTAATTTAAATCCAGAAATCATATTATTGCGCCAGCATGACGTCAGCACGACGTCAGCGGTCAACTGGGCTGGTCCGGGGCAAACCTGACGTGTGGGGCCCACACGTCAGTGACAGGGGGGTTAAACAGGGGTTAATTTAGTTCTAATTAAAAGTTAGTGGCGCTGGGGCCCACTGTCAGTGTCAGGGGGGTTAGCTTAACGGTGATTAGCACTAATCTAACTTAATTAGCCGGGGGGGGTTAGTTAGCTGGGTTGACCCGGTCAATCCCGCCGGCGTTTAGCCGCCGGCGAGGCCGAACGCGGCGGAGGGGCTCGGGATCGCCGTTCCGGCGACCATTCGGGCGGCGGAGACCACCCACGCGAAGCCCCGGCTCGCGCGCATCTAGTGGTTCATGCGGGAGGCTGCGGGGGCGGCGGAGCTCGCCGGAGCAAAGCTTGCGGCGGCGGCCGGAGCTCGGCTTCGAGCGGGAACGGGCTGCGGGGCACGGGGAGGCCACCTGAGGGACTCGGCGGCACCCTCGTGGCACTGGGAGCGTAATGGAAGGCTCGGTTTGGGCGGAGGCGGGCCGAGACGGCGACGGCGACATGGACGGCGGCGAGAGGCATCGGCCGTGGTGGTAGTGACGGCTGCGACACAGGAACGAGGGGAGAAGAGAGGGGAAACAGGGAGATGCTCACGGCGATCACGCAGAGCAGCACAGCGGGGTCGGGGGAGACCTGGTGACGGCGAATCGACAGCGGCGGACAGCGGAGCCCGAGGAGGAAGACGATGGCGATGGCGGCGATGGAGGCCGTCCGGAGGTGCGTGGCTCGACGAGGAGGTAGCCGGCGACGTGGCGGAGCTCGTGGACTGCTCAGAAGCTCTCGAGGGGCGCGGTGGCTACGACTACGGCGAGCGGTGGCGACGGGCGCGTTCGGGCGGTCGGGAGAGAGAGAACCAGGGGAGGGGGAGGAATGAGAGAGTGGGAGAGAGGTGCGGGGCGTCGCGTGGCGTCGTCCGGTCCATCCAGAGCGACGAGGCGAGGACAGGCAGGCAGGGAGGGAGGAGGTGGCGCGGCGCGGCGGTGTGCGCGCGTCGGGCACGCGCCGTCCCCCTGTCGGGGAGGAAGACGACAGAGGAGGGGGGGCCAGGTGGGCTGGGCCAGCTGCTGGGCTGCGCCGGGGGGGGGGGAGCCCCAGGTAGGCTTCTCCTCCTTTTATTTTTTTTGTTTTCTAATTTTCTGACATTAGTTTTGAATTAATAAAATACTAAATCAATTTATTACCTTATGCCAATTTTTGCAGGAGCTAGATATATTATTCCAGAGCTCCTTTATAAATGGCATAATTTTTGGACCATATTTCATAAATATAGCAATATATTTCCAATGCAAATATTTATCGAATTAATCCAAATGGCCAAAATAAATATCCATGAGCTCCTAAAAATATTGTTTTGATTTTTATCTCTGTCCAATATTTTCAGAGAGCAACATGAGCATTTTCTTGGACCCTTTTGGAGAAATTTTTATTTGGGTCATTTTCAAAAATGATTCTGAGGGTTCCACCAATCCTCATTTCAAATTTAAATGAAATTTAAACATGATGCACAAATGACTAGCTAGTCTAGGTCATACCAGACTAGGGATGTGACAACTCGCCCCCACTTGAAAGAATCTCGTCTCGAGATTCAGGGGTCGACGGAAAAAGAGTGGGGTACTCCAGTCGAAGACGATCTTCTCGCTCCCAAGTAGCTTCTCTCTCGGAATGATGAGACCACTGAACTTTGAGAAACTTGATGTTCTGACGTCGAGTGACACGCTCTGCTTGATCAAGAATGCGAACCGGGTACTCTCGGTATGTGAGGTTATCTTGGAGATCAAGCGTTTCATGGTCCACTCCGCGGATGGGATCCGAGAAGCAACGCCTGAGTTGAGAGACGTGGAAGACATCATGAACTCGAGAAAGATGTGGGGGTAGTTCCAATTGGTAGGCAACCTCTCCTCGTTTAGCGAGAATACGAAAAGGACCAATGTAACGAGGAGCCAACTTGCCCTTGATACCGAAACGATGGGTACCCTTCAAAGGAGTAACCCGAAGGTAAGCCTTGGTCGCCAACTTCATAAGTCATATCCTTATGATGACGATCGTACTGGCTCTTCTGACGAGACTGGGCTGTTTTCAAATTCTCACGAATGATGCGAACTTGCTCTTCTGCCTCCTGGATCATGTCCGGTCCAAAGAATTGTCTTTCACCGGTTTCTGACCAGTTCAAAGGTGTTCGACATCTTCGTCCATAGAGAACCTCAAAAGGAGCTTTCTTGAGGCTGGATTGGTAGCTATTGTTATAAGCAAACTCGGCGAAAGGAAGACATTTCTCCCAATCCATACCGAATGAGATAACGCAAGCTCTGAGCATGTCTTCGAGAATTTGATTGACCCGTTCCACCTGACCACTCGACTGAGGGTGGAAAGCGGTACTGAAGGAAAGATGGGTTCCCATGGCAGTTTGGAAACTCTCCCAGAAATGAGAAGTGAAAAGACTGCCACGGTCTGAATTGATCTCTAGTGGAACACCATGAAGTGACACTATTCGAGAAATATATAAGTCAGCAAGCTGACTAGCAGTGATATTTTCTCGAACAGGAAGGAAGTGAGCCACTTTGGAAAGACGATCAACGACTACGAGGATAGCGTTATTCCCTCTCTTGGTCCTGGGAAAGCCGGTGATGAAGTCCATACCAACTTTATCCCATTTCCATTCAGGAATAGCTAAAGGCTGAAGGGTGCCAGCAGGTCTCTGATGCTCTGCCTTAACGCGACGACAAACGTCACATTTAGCAATGAACTCTGCGATTTCTCTCTTCATCCTAGTCCACCAGAACCTCTGGCGTAGGTCCTGATACATCTTAGTACTACCGGGATGAATCGTGAGAGGAGATTCATGCGCCTCCTTAAGAATCAATTGTCGCAGATGTTGATTCTTGGGAACCACCAAGCGATTCTCAAAGAAAACAACACCACGATCATCCATAGAGAAACATCCACCAACTCCCTTCTTAATGTTTCTCTTGATCCGAGAAATTCCTGTGTCTTGCTTTTGAGCAGCGATAATCCGATCCTCAAGATCAGGTTTCGCCACCAAGGTAGAGAGAAATCCGCGAGAAGCTATGTGAAGATTAAGCTTACAGAATTCCTCATGGAGAAGTGGTTGGCCTTGCTGCAACATGAGATTGTTGCAATAGGATTTACGGCTTAGCGCATCAGCCATGACATTGGCTTTGCCTGGGGTGTAGGTAATCCCTAGATCATAATCTGTGATTAACTCCAACCAACGTCTTTGCCTAAGGTTCAAATCTGGTTGGGTGAAGATATACTTGAGACTCTGGTGATCGGTGTAGATCTCGCAACGTTTACCAAGAAGGTAATGTCGCCAGGTCTTGAGTGCATAGACTACGGCTGCAAGCTCTAGATCATGTGTAGGATAATTCTCCTCATGTGGATGCAACTGTCGAGATGCATAGGCAATCACATGACGATCCTGCATAAGAATGCAACCTAGTCCCTGTCGTGAGGCGTCACAATAGATAACAAAGTCCTTTGTGAAATCCGGTGGCACAAGTATGGGAGCAGAAGTCAGGCGTCTTTTCAGTTCCTGAAAACTGTACTCACACTGTGGGGACCACTCGAACCTTTTATCTTTCTTGAGAAGTTCCGTGAGGGGTTTGGCTACTTTGGAGAAGTTTTCAACAAAGCGGCGACAATAACTGGCTAGCCCAAGGAAACTCCTAACTTGTTTAACGGTCTCAGGTGGAGTCCAATCGAGAACAGCCTGAACTCTCTCGGGGTTGACAGCAATGCCCTTACCAGAGATTACGTGGCCTAGGTAGGTCACTTCTGGCAACCAAAATTCACACTTGGAGAACTTGGCATAAAGGCGGTGCTCTCTGAGTTTTTCTAGCACAAGTCTAAGATGTTCGGCATGCTCTTCCTCGTTCTTCGAGTAAATAAGAATATCATCGAGGTAAACCACGACGAACTTATCTAAGTACTCCATGAAGATCGAGTTCATCAAGCGGGAGAATGTGGCTGGGGCGTTGGTTAGGCCGAAGGACATGACGGTGTACTCGTACTGACCATAACGAGTGACAAAGGCTGTCTTGGGAATGTCCCCGTTTCTGATCTTAATTTGGTGGTATCCTAACCTCAAATCCATCTTGGAGAAGACTGAGGATCCAGCGAGCTGATCATACAGGTCGTTGATCCTGGGGAGCGGATACTTGTTCTTTATCGTGACCAAATTAACGGGACGATAATCAACAACCATCCGGTCCGTACCGTCTTTCTTCTTGACAAAGAGGACGGGGCAAGCCCAAGGAGAAGAACTAGGACGGATGAAACCCTTTTGCAAGGACTCATCGAGTTGTTTCTTAAGCTCGGCTAGTTCTAGGGGTGCCATCTTGTAAGGTCTCCGGGAGATTGGAGCTGTTCCTGGGATAAGATCTATGACGAACTCTACATCTCTGTCAGGTGGAACACCTGGCAGTTCCTCTGGAAAGACATCCGGAAAGTCACGGACTACCGGGATATCTTCAAGGTCTGGAAGAGGGCTGGCATTAAGAGAATAGAGCTGACGCTTTGCAACTCTAGTGGAGACGGTGACTATCTTGCCAGACGGGTGTGTAAGCTGAACAGATCTTGTGTAACAATCAATCTTGGCATGATGAGCTGTCATCCAGTCCATACCCAAGATGATGTTAATATCTGAGGACTTGAGGGCTACAAGTGATGCAAGGAATACAAGTCTATCAACAAGGATTTCGTTACCATGGCTGATTCTGGTGGTCTGCCATCTAGACCCTGGGGTTTGGATTTCAAGCGGAGTTGGCATATCACAAAATGACATGTCGTGCAAACGAGCATAGCCTTCAGAAATGAAGGAGTGAGATGCTCCAGTATCGAATAGAACTGATGCTGGGTGACAATTGACAAGGAGTGTACCAAGAACGACATCTGGATCATCATGAGCGTCTTTAGCTGAGACGTGATGCACACGTCCACGTTCAGTGGGAACTGACTTGACACTGATCACCTTGCGTGATGGCTTAATACAGCCAACAGTCTTCTCGGGCTTGGGGTGGAGCATAACTAGTCTGAGAGCAATCACGTGCATAGTGTCCTGGCTTCCCGCATGTGAAGCAAGTTCCCGAGGTTAGACGTGGACCCGCACTGACAAACGGTCTACCAGTAGGCCTGGGTGGAACATACGACTGAGCTGGGGGAGGCACCACATGAGATGACCTCGGTGTATAACCGGAAGGAAGAGCGGAGTTTGGAACCCAAATCCGGCGCTTCTGGGAACTAGAGCCAGAGGAGGGTCCCAAATCACGGTTGTGCTTACGAGACTCCTCGTAAGTGAGCTGAGTTGTCTCTGCATTAATGGCTTTGTTGACAAGAGCTTGGAATGTATCACAATGATGCAGGTGGAGATCACGACGCAACTTGGGGTTGAGACCCTTTCGGAACCTAGCCTGCTTCTTAGCGTCCGTGGACACTTCTTCTGTGGCATAGCGAGCGAGGTTCTCAAACTCTCGACTATAAGCATCAACATCCATCTTATTCTGGGTGAGACTACAGAACTCTTCTCTCTTGCGATCAAGGAGGGCCTGGGGAATGTGATGCTTGCGAAAAGCCTCAGTGAAATCCTTCCAGGTAGGAATCTGGCCAGCTGGAAGCAAAGCCTCATAGTTCTGCCACCAAAGACTAGCAGGACCTTCCAGGTGATATGTGGCATAAGTGACCTTGTCATCTTCGGCTACGCTCGCGGAAAGCAGCTTATGAGTGATGCTACGGAGCCAGTCATCTGCATCGAGTGGCTCGATGGAATGATGAAAGGTAGGTGGGTGCAAGCGAATGAGATCATGAATGGTAGCAGACCCTTTGAACTGATGTGCAGTGTTCTCCTCGATACGTGCCAACAAACGGTTAGACTCACGCTTGTTCCTCTCCATCTCTAGCATGAACTCGGTCAACGAAGGCTGGTCGGGAGGATCCTCATCCCTACCATCTCCGTGGTTCTGGCTACGAGCAACGGAACTTTGCTTAGCTGATGACATCCTGAGAAACTAAACCAAGGACGGAATCAGCATCAACTATAGACTGTAGAATGTAGGACAAGGAATTAGTATCTCTCGAACTCCTAGGAAAATTCCGGCAGCATAACGGCAGTAAAATGCTCAGAATGAGACATCCTACTAAAAATGGGGTAGTACCACAACTCAACATCACCACTCAAGGTTTTGGGATAGTACTAAACAGACTACACCGGAAGTACTCGAAACTGGGTATGACTCTGATCAACCAATCCTATGGGACTACGGAGTAGTAACACGTGATCCTGATAGACGAAAGAGAAGCCTAGTTCCTTAATCCCGTCGGAAAGATAGGATGACTCAGATCAGAAGGTCATGAGGTATAAGGAGTAAAAAGAGCCTTACGTTCCAATCCACAATCAATTCCCTTACATAGCTAAAGATTTTCTAGACTCAACTTCGACCAGTTTGGCTTGGTAATCCTACAGGCAGTCAAGCTCTGATACCAGCGCTGTCAGGACCCCGACTCGATGCCACATCGATCCAGCATGTAACACCTCATATCACTTTGCGGCCTCACGCACGGTATCCCCACGGGTGTCGCCTTACCTTTGCCCAGGACCGTTTGCGCCTTTTGGCACACGTATATGATGGTGTCGCTAGCATCCATATGATAAAGAGCCCGGGCTGACATGGCTAGTTGTAAACCCAAAGTGGCACTAACCTACAGGGACAGGCATCCATGACCCAGCATCGAACGTGTCGGTCATCAGCGAGTGAATCCAGGCTGTAGCACTGGGCTAACAGGACTCCGGTGAACCGGGCTGTAGCAGGCTAACAGGACTCCGGTATTCATCGCGTGACATTTCCCCGAAGGGACAGACACAGGATCGAAGAAGGACACATGCCGGCCAGCCTAAGTGTTCCGGAGCAGTAGCAAGCTACCAGGGCTCAGTGGAAGCACTAGGAGACATTTCCCGGTAAGAGAGGCTACTAAGGATAAACAACTAGATAGTCAGATCCCACACATAGCAATACACATTACACGTACGCATAACATGCAAGTATGTGCTGTACAACATGGCATCACAGCATAACTCAACAACTTATATAGATAAAGGCTCAGAAGAGCCATCACAGCATTATTACAAACAGGGGTCACATGACCCAACAGTCAGAGCAATCAAGCAACAAGCGGAAGCATTACATGTCTGAGTACAGACATCTATAAATGAAAAAGGCTGAAAGCCTGACTATCTACAACGTCCGCTCAAGATCGTAGCTGAGGTACTAGCTACTAGTCGAAGTCCACGAGAACACTAGTAAGACCGAAGTCTCCGCTGCAAAAACATAAATAAAGCAACATGAGTACAAAGGTACTCAGCAAGACTTACATCAGATCCTATCATACATGCATTTGTATCAAGAGGGTAACGTGGGGTTTAGTTGCAGCAAGCCAGCTTTGACTCTGTGGCTATCCTGTTTTACGACTACCAGAAACTCTTGAGGTGAAACAACGTACACGAGTCCACTAATCACCATACAATACACTACTATGGGTTCATCCCCGTCTCCCTACGAGAAGGCCATCCATAGCACTCACACTTGTCTTGAGCATTTTATAGTATCCACTTCAAGTTGTCTATGTACCATGTAAGCATCCAAGAAGTCCATAACCGCGGACCCGGCTATTCGAATAGATCATGTTAACCCTGCAGGGGTGTACTTCTTCACACACGCTCTCGCCACTTACCGCCATGTACACGTCATGTATCTCGGCAACCTTCAAGCGGAAGCCTGGCGAGGGTGTCGGCCACGACCTGACTAACCACACAAGACTCTAATCCAGGTTTATCGCCTATTCGGGTTCCATCCGCAAGGAGATCCGGCCGGGGTGTCGCTTACGGCCCCAAACGATGTGTACAGGGTTCCCGAGCCCACCATCCGGGTGCCACTCGGTACACCAGGCCACGTGTGCCTAGTCTGTCCCAAGCCCACCCTGCCGAGTGCCACTTGGTAGAAAAATAGCACTACCTACAAACACCAGAAACTAGTTGCGACTCCTGGACAGAGATCAAGTCGGTTAATAAGTCGAGAGGGCTTGGAGTGCCCGGAGCCCAATGTGTGGTAGTATCGAGTCATTGGACAACATACATAGAACTCGGTGCTTAAGGACGGTTCCAGTGATACAACCCACCATGTACTCCTACATGGCCTCTCACCACTACCTTTACCAAATCGTGTTCACACACTTAACTCTCGGCATCAGAACATATCGTAACACTCCAATTCATTCACAATGAATCAGACCTGACACAACTCTAAGCAATAGCAGGCATAGCATGGTAGGAACACAACAATGGCTTCAATCAACTCCTACACATGCTAGTAGGTTTCAACTATTTACTGTGGCAATGACAGGTCATGCAGAGGAATGGGTTCAACTACCGCAGCACAAAGTAGCAGACGAATCGTTGTTGTCCTAATGCAATAACTGAGAGCAGGAGCGAGAGAGTAGGGTTTTATCGAGATGAACAAGGGGGTTTGCTTGCCTGGTAAAACAACAGAGGAGGCACTGCTTCACAGACAGGTACTCTGGAACGGTCTCCGGAGCAAGACCTATCGAGAAGGAACGGTGCCAGCAATCAATACACAAACACATGCAACAATATGATGCATGAACATGGCAGGAAGATGTGATGTTGTTTGAGCTAATGCAACTAGTATTCATTTGGTTTGAAGTCCATTTGAACCAAAGGTTCAAATGCATCTCCAAATTAAGCTCCTATATATGCCATAATGTGTTTTCTTATATTCAGCATGTATAAGTTGGTTTGTCATGCATGAAACTAGTACAGATGGAAAGATTGCATTTTTCTGATAATTTTTCATATATAAATTATTTTAATCTGAGCTACGGTTGAATTGTTATGAATTTTTGAAGTTTAAAACAATTTCTGGAATTTTCTGATTTAATTTAAATCCGGAAATCATATTATTGCGCCAGCATGACGTCAGCACGACGTCAGCGGTCAACTGGGCTGGTCCGGGTCAAACCTGACGTGTGGGGCCCACACGTCAGTGACAGGGGGGTTAAACAGGGGTTAATTTAGTTCTAATTAAAAGTTAGTGGCGCTGGGGCCCACTGTCAGTGTCAGGGGGGTTAGCTTAACGGTGATTAGCACTAAGCTAACTTAATTAGCCGGGGGGGTTAGTTAGCTGGGTTGACCCGGTCAATCCCGCCGGCGTTTAGCCGCCGGCGAGGCCGAACGCGGCGAAGGGGCTCGGGATCGCCGTTCCGGCGACCATTCGGGCGGCGAAGACCACCCACGCGAAGCCCCGGCTCGCGCGCATCTAGTGGTTCATGCGGGAGGCTGCGGGGGCGGCGGAGCTCGGCTTCGAGTGGGAACGGGCTGCGGGGCACGGGGAGGCCACCTGAGGGACTCGGCGGCACCCTCGTGGCACTGGGAGCGTAATGGAAGGCTCGGTTTGGGCGGAGGCGGGCCGAGACGGCGACGGCGACATGGACGGCGGCGAGAGGCTTCGGCCGTGGTGGTAGCGACGGCTGCGACACGGGAACGAGGGGGAGAAGAGAGGGGAAACAGGGAGATGCTCACGGCGATCACGCAGAGCAGCACAGCGGGGTCGGGGGAGACCTGGTGACGGCGAATCGACGGCGGCGGACGGCGGAGCCCGAGGAGGAAGACGATGGCGATGGCGGCGATGGAGGCCGTCCGGAGGTGCGTGGCTCGACGAGGAGGTAGCCGGCGACGTGGCAGAGCTCGTGGACTGCTCAGAAGCTCTCGAGGGGCGCGGTGGCTACGACTACGGCAAGCGGTGGCGACGGGCGCGTTCGGGCGGTCGGGAGAGAGAGAACCAGGGGAGGGGGAGGAATGAGAGAGTGGGAGAGAGGTGCGGGGCGTCGCGTGGCGTCGTCCAGTCCATCCAGAGCGACGAGGGGAGGACAGGCAGGCAGGGAGGGAGGAGGTGGCGCGGCGCGGCGGTGCGCGCGCGTTGGGCACGCGCCGTCCCCCTGTCGGGGAGGAAGACGACAGAGGAGGGGGGGCCAGGTGGGCTGGGCCAGCTGCTGGGCTGCGCCGGGGGGGAGCCCCAGGTAGGCTTCTCCTCCTTTTTTTTTGTTTTCTAATTTTCTGACATTAGTTTTGAATTAATAAAATACTAAATCAATTTATTACCTTATGCCAATTTTTGCAGGAGCTAGATATATTATTCCAGAGCTCCTTTATAAATGGCAAAATTTTTGGACCATATTTCATAAATATAGCAATATATTTCCAATGCAAATATTTATCGAATTAATCCAAATGGCCAAAATAAATATCCATGAGCTCCTCAAAATATTGTTTTGATTTTTATCTCTGTCCAATATTTTTAGAGAGCAACATGAGCATTTTCTTGGACCCTTTTGGAGAAATTTTTATTTGGGTCATTTTCAAAAATGATTCTGAGGATTCCACCAATCCTCATTTCAAATTTAAATGAAATTTAAACATGATGCACGAATGACTAGCTAGTCTAGGTCATACCAGACTAGGGATGTGACACCCTAGTTTCCGTCATATCGGTGTTATGTTTCCGGATTTTGTGTTCCTTACACGGTTGGGTTATAATGGGAACCCCTTGACAGTTCGCCTTGAATAAAACTCCTCCAGCAAGGCCCAACATTGGTTTTACCATTTTCCACCTAGCCTTTTCTTTCCCTTCGGTCGACCAACCCAAGGGTCATCTTTATTTTAACCCCCCTGGGGCCAGTGCTTCTCTAAGCGTTGGTCCAAACTGAGCGATGTCCGGAGCTACCAGGGGCAACTCTGGGCTGGCCTACCCGACGTTTGGCTCATCCGGTGTGCCCTGAGAACGAGATATGTGTAGCTCCTATCAGGATTTGTCGGCACATCTAGGTGGCTTTGCTGGTCTTGTTTTACCATTGTCGAAATGTCTTGTAACCGGGATGCCGAGTCTGATCGGATTGTCTTGGGAGAAGGAATATCCTTCATTGACCGTGAGAGCTTGTGATGGGCTAAGTTGGGACATCCCTGCAGGGATATGAACTTTTGAAAGTCGTGCCCACGGTTATGGGTAGATGGGAATTTATCAATGTCCGGTTGTAGAAAGGTACTCGTCGCTTCGGTATCAAAGGGAAGCTTGCCCCTAGATACGTGGGACCTTTCAAGATTGTCAGCAAGAGAGGCGATCTCGCCTATCAATTCGAGCTTCCTTCAAACTTTGCAAATGTTCATGATGTGTTCCATGTCTCTCAGCTTCGAAAGTGCTTCAAGACTCTTGACCGCACCGTCAACTTTGAGGACATTGAGCTCCAAGAAGATCTCTCCTATCGTGAGCACCCCATCGCTATTATTGAAGAGACTGAACATAAGACTCGCAACAAGTCAATCAAATTCCTCAAAGTCAAGTGGTCACACCATTCCGACCGTGAAGCTACCTGGGAACGCGAGGATCACCTCCGTTCTTAGTACCCGGCGTTCTTTCACTCCTAGATCTCGGGAGGAGATCCTTTCGTAGTGGTGGAGTGTTGTAACACCCCGGATATGATTTACCCAATATGTACTCCAACTCTTGCCGTTTCCGGCCTTAAGTTATGTTATTTTCTCGAGTTCGGGTCTTTGTCTCCGTGTGTTGTTATCGTTGTCATGCATCTCATATCATGTCATCATGTGCATTGCATTTGCATGCGTGTTCATCTCATGCATTCGAGCATTTTCCCCATTGTCCGTTTTGCATTCCGGCGCTTCGTTCTCCTCCGGTGGTCATTTCTACCTTTCTTTCGTGTGTGGGGATTAAACATTTCTGGGTTGGCCCGAGACTTGCCAAGCGGCCTTGGTTTACTACCGGTAGACCGCCTGTCAAGTTTCGTACCATTTGGATTTCGTTTAATACTCCAACAGTTAACCCAGGAACCGAATAGGCCTCGTGTGTGTTGCAGCCCAACACCTCTCCAATTTGGCCCAAAACCCACCAAAACCTTCTCCATCATCTAGAGCGTTCGATCACGACCGCGTGGCCGAAAACTGCACCTCATTTGGACTCTCCTAGCTCCGTCTATGCCTATATATAGGTCCTCATTCCAAATCTCGAATCCCCTCCTCGAAACCCTAAAAAAACACCTCGCGTCGGCCGGACAACGTCCGCCGCCGCCTCCGGCCAACCGGGGTGCGCCACATGGCCCATCGCCGCCTTCCTCCGCCGCCGGCCCGGGAGGCCCGAGCCGGGCCCCCGAGGCCCATCGCGGCCACCGCCGTCATCTTCGCCCCGCCTCCCTCTTCGCCCGGCCCCGCCACCGTCTCCGCCGATGCCGGTGACCGGAGCCGCGCCGGCCGCCTCGCACCTCGCCTGCCGGAGCAAGCTCCGCCACGGCTGCTTCCTCCTGCCAGTGCCGACCACCGCCGCCACGACGCCGCCCGGAGTACGCCGCGCCACCGCGCCTCGCCGTCCTCCCCATCTGGCTCCCTCTCCTTCCTCCTCACCGCCACAGCAAGTCCGGCCACCACAACTCCATTTTCGCCGGCGACCTCGAGCTGCTACAATGCATCTACAGTGCCAGATCTGAGATCTAAAACTCGCGGTTGACTTTTTATCCCCGAAACCCTAATAATTTGCTATGTTCATCGTGCCGTAACTCCTCACCCGTAGCTCCGTTTTGGGCATATAGCATATCAAAATGTTGGTCTCAGAGAGTACATCATTTCATCTCATTGCATCATTTTCATTTGAGTTCATCTTGATGCCCTAAATGCTGTTAGAAGAAGGCTATTTGAGATAATTGTCAGATCTGCTGCTCCAATTAGATATTTGTCATTTTTTCCATGAATATTGTGTGCATGATATGCCCATGAGATCTACATGTGTTTTGTTACATGTTTTGCCATCTATCTAGGGGTGAAACCCATGTATTTTTGTGATGTGTGTGGTGACTAGCACAAGCTTGCAAAGTGAGGCATTCGTTAATGCTGATTTCAGGGACTTAGCATTTCCACCAAGTCCTTGACCTGTTTATCTCATATGGCCATATGTTCATGTTGTTTCCTAGTGATCCGTGCCTCTTTTGAGGTTGATCAGTAAGGATGTTTTGGTAATCTTGTAGTGCTCTATCCATACATTTCTTTGTTTGCAATTATGGAGCACCCTAGCTTGAGTCAATCGAGCTCTACTTTTGCTATTTCGTGAATCTGAGCAGATTGTCTACTTGTTAGCGATTTTGCCGAGGATGTTGTAGTTGATCCGTGCATGCTATGTTATTGTTCTTGCCATGTCTAGCTTGCATTTTGTGTATTCTTGATGGGTGTATGCTTAGCTTGTCATGGCTTGCTCTGTAGTGAGTGCATCGAGCTCGTAAACATGCCTACTTGATATCTGTTTTCAGCATGCTCCAGTTTTCACTAAGTCTGAGAATTGATTATGTTTTTGCCATGTTCACATGCTTGCAAATGTATTTTCTGATCCCTTTTGGCTCAAGGTCACTAAGGGACTTTTGTTAAGCTCTTTGAGTAGCTCCATGCCATGCTTTACTTTGCCATGTTCCAGGTCCTGTATCATGTAGTTTTGTTGCTCCAAAGAGTGCTATCTGATCTGAAATTCCAGACAAGTGTTAATTTCACTAAGTCTGAAATCTGTTTGCCAAATGCATTTTTGCCATGCTTGTTTGAACCTGTTAATGGATGAATCGGCCGTAGCTCAGTGCTAGACTTTTGTTAAGCATCTTTAGTGGATCCCTGCCATGTATTTTGATGCCATGTTTGAGTGCTGTAGCATGTTCATCTTGTTGCATTTAGATGGCTACTTGCTGTAAATCGCAGACCGGTGTCATTTGAATCGCTTGCCATTTCCAAACCGTAACTCCGAATCCGGTGATTTTTATATTGTTTTCAAGCGATTTCATCTCATCTTTCCAATGGCACACTTGGTTTTCCAAGTTGATGCCAGGTTCAGGCTTTCCTTGTCAATTCTTGCATATGCATCACATATCGCATCCCGCATAGCATACCATGTTTGCATCATATTGTTTGATCTTTGCACGTGGTTGATTGTGTCCTTGTTGCTTGTTTGTCTTGTTTGGGTAGAGCCGGGAGACGAGTTCGCTAACGAGGAGCCCGTTGAGTTTTCTTTCGAGGATCCAGTCAACTCTGACAACTTTGCAGGCAAGATGATCATACCCTCGAAATCACTACTATCTTTGCTAGATGCTCGCTCTTTTGCTATGCCATGCTACGATGCCTACCACTTGCTTTCAAGCCTCCAAAATTGCCATGTAAAACCTCTAACCCACCATGTCCTAGAAAACCGTTGATTGGCTATGTTACCACTTTGCTCAGCCCCTCTTATAGCGTTGCTAGTTCAGGTGAAGATTGGAGACCGTTCCTTATTGGAACCTTATTTTACTTGTTGGGATATCATTATATTACCATGTTATCTTAATGCATCTATATACTTGGTAAAGGGTGGAAGGCTCGGCCTCTCACCTAGTGTTTTGTTCCACTCTTGCCGCCCTAGTTTCCGTCATATCGGTGTTATGTTCCCGGATTTTGCGTTCCTTACGCGGTTGGGTTATAATGGGAACCCCTTGATAGTTCGCCTTGAATAAAGCTTTTACAGCAATGCCCAACCTTGGTTTTACCATTTGCCACCTAGCCTCTTTTCCCTTGGGTTTCCGGAGCCCGAGGGTCATCTTATTTTAAACCCCCCTGGGCCAATGCTCCTCTGAGTGTTGGTCCGACAGAGCTGCCTGCGGGGCCACCTCGGGGTAACTTGAGGGTTGGTTTTACTCGTAGCTAGTCTCATCTGAGTGTGCCCTGAGAACGAGATATATGCAGCTCCTATCGGGATTTGTCGGCACATTCGGGCGGTGTTGCTGGATTTGTTTTAACCTGTCGAAGTGTCTTGAAGAACCGAGGTACCGAGTCTGATCGGAACGTATTGGGAGGAGGTCTATTCCTTCGTTGACCGTGAGAGCTTGTCATGGGCTAAGTTGGGACTCCCCTACAGGGATTTGAACTATCGAAAGCTGTGCCCGCGGTTACGGGCAGATGGGAATTTGTTAATGTCCGGTTGTAGATGACTTGAACCTTAACTTAATTAAAACAAATCAACAGTGTGAGTTACCGTGATGGCCTCTTCTTGGCGGAGTCCGGGAAGTGGGCACGGTGTCGGAGTAATGCTTGCCGCAGGATTTCTCTCTAGTTACTCGACCACGCTTTTCCTTCTCTTCTCGCTCTCTTTTGCGAACAGGATAGCCACCATATATGCTAGTCGCTTGCTGCAGCTCCATATATTTACCTTGTCTTACCTATTAAGCTTAAATAGTCTTGATCACGAGGGTGCGAGATTGTTGAGTCCCTGTGGCTCACATATTACTATTAAACCAGATGCAGGGCCTGATGATTCCGCTCCTGATGGCGCTCTTGAGCTCAAGTGGGAGTTCGACGAGGACTCTCAACGATACTATGTTTCTTTTCCTGATGATCAGTAGTGGTGCCCAGTTGGGGTGATCGGGACCGTGTCGCATGTTGGGTTGTCTTTTATTTTGGCGCCGTAGTCGGGCCATGAGTGTTTGCATGTTGTAATGCTATTTATGTACTTGATTGATGTGGCGAGTGTAAGCCAACTATGTTTTCTCCCCTTTTATTATCTATATATTACATGGGATGTTGTGAAGATTGCCTAACTTGCGACATTGCTTTCAATGCGGTTATGCCTCTAAGTCGTGCCTCGACACGTGGGAGATATAGCCGCATCAAGGGCGTTACAGGACAACCCACCAGGGTGCGCTAGGAGGCCCAGGCGCGCCCTGGTGGGTTGTGCCCACCTCGGATGCCCCCCGGACCTCCCCTTTGCTCTATAAATACCCAAATATTCCCAAAACCCTAGGGGAGTCTACGAAATATTCATCCAGTCGCCACAGAGTCCAGAACCACCAGATCCAATCTAGACACCATCTCGGATGGGGTTACCCACCTCCATTGGTGCCTCTCCGATGATGCGTGAGTAGTTCTTTGTAGACCCTTCAGGTCCGTAGTTAGTAGCTAGATGGCTTCATCTCTCTCTCTCTCTCTCTTGATTCTCAATACAATGTTCCCTTGGAGATCCATACGATGTAACTCTTTTGGCGATGTGTTTGTTGGGATCTGATGAACTTTGAGTTTATGATTAGTCATATCTTTTTATATCCATGAAGGTTATTTGAGTTTCTTTGATCTTTTATATGCATGATCTCTTATAGCCACATATTTCTTCTCCGATATTTGGGTTTTGTTTGGCCAACTTGATCTATTTATATTGAAATGGGAAGAGGTGCCCGGTAGTGGGTTCGACCTTACGGTGCTTGATCCCAATGACAGAAAGGGAACCGACACGTATGTATCGTTGCTACTAAGGATAAAAAGATGGGATCTATATCTACGCAATAGATATATGGATCTTGCCTAGATCATGTCATCGTTCTTATTGCATTACTCCCTTTTTTCGTGAACTTAATACACTAGATGCATGCTGGATAGCGGTCGATGTGTGGAGTAATAGTAGTAGATGCAGGCAGGAGTCGGTCTACTAATCTTGGACATGATGCCTATGTAATGATCATTGCCTGGATATCGTCATAATTATTTGAGGTTCTCTCAATTGCCCAACAGTAATTTGTTTACCCGCCGTTTGCTATCTTTCTTGAGAGAAGCCACTAGTGAAACCTACGGCCCCAGGGTCTTCTTCCTCATATATTTGCTTGCGATCTACTTTTCCTTTGCATTTTTATTCATACCTATTAAACCAAAAATACAAAAATACTTTGCTGCACTTTATTTTATTTGTGATCTATTATTTCAATCTACTACAATTTTCTGGCATCGTTACCCGAAAGGGATTGATAACCCCTTCAACGTCGGATTGCGAGGTGTTGTTATTTGTGTGCAGGTCCGGGTCTCCCAGTTCCTTCCGTTGTCCGTTCTGAGCCCAGACAAACTTGCACGCGCCCGCGGCATGTTCGAAATAGTATTTTATAAGTGGCCGGAAAATGTTCTCAGAATGGGATGAAAGTTGGCATGCGGTGTTGTTTTATTGTCAGTAGACCGCTTGTCAAGTTTCATCGCATTCGGAGTCCGTTTGATGCCCCAATGATTAAATATAGCGGCAATATAGCCGGTCTAACGTCGGACATTTTTGGTCTCCGGAAACAGTCGCCGGGCCTCCGTCTCTTCTCTTCTCTCAGCTCGAGACCGTCTACACAGCCCACTACCTACCGCCAGATCCAACCTAAGCTCTCTCGTCAGCCCGCGGTCCTCCTCACGCGCGCGTCCGATAGCTGTCCCGAACCCGACCCGGACTGTCGCCACCGTTGGGTCCGGATCATCCCCAAACATCTACAAAATATCTCCGTTTTCTTATTTGGGCGCCCTAGCCTATTTATCCGGGACCGTCCGATTTTGATCGGGTGATCCAAATTTCCCTCTTTTCTCTATTTATAGTCCAACCTCATACCTAATCTAGACTAACCCTAAAACCTAGGAGGTTTGTCCCATCCCTTCGCCGCTGCCACTTGTCCTCGGAATCCTCCCAGATCTCATCGTCCAGCCACACACAGCCAAGGCTCCAACTTCTCGATCCCCGTCCAGCCTCCACCAATCCATCCAACTGCTTCGGCCCGAGAGCCTCGCTCGACCCCGCGCGCCACCACCGGCTGGCGACCTCGCCGGAGTTCTACCGGAACCACCAGGCCAGCTCCTCGCGACCCACTTTTTCCATTCCCTCGTCCCTGCAAATCTCTCTTCCTAATCCCTCATCTCTCTGTACCTGAACAAGAGACCAGCGCCATGGAAGCCTCCCGATGGACCCCGGCCTCCTCTTCGCCTCGTCGGTGCATGCCATAAGGTCGCCATCTCGTTTTTCTCCTCCTCCTTTCCCTTTATTTTTCTCTCTCGTGCTCTCTGTCTAATCCTTCTCCCTCTCCATGCGTTTGCCTTCTTTGTCAGGATCCGCCTGAAGTGATGGCCGGCCTGAGCCGCCCTTCTCCCTCCGCCTTGCCCGCTCGCCGGAGCTCGTGCACTGCTCTGCGTCGCGCCGCCGTGCCTGCTGGCCCTGTCATGCTACTCGGCTTCTCCCGTTCGCCCGTTGACCGAGAGCACGATCATCTCGAGCCAGTCCCCTGCCTCCTCGTCAGTCACGTCGCCGGTGACCAAGGCCACCAGGACCCCCCCCCCCACCCTCAACGGTGCAACGTCGCCGGCCACTTCTCCAAGCAGAGCCACCGGATCCAGCCGTTGCCTGCGTCCTCCTCGTCCTCCATCGCCTGGAGCCGCCAGAACCACGTCAAGTACCGTCGCCGCGCCCCTGTTTTCCTGCCCGGAGCCCCGCGTCCCCGCCTCTGTCCGGCCATCCACATCGCCGGCTCACTCAGCAGATGAGCCCTGCCGCGCCTGAGTCCATCACCTGCTCGCCGCCGTTCTGCTTCACGCCGTGCCGCCATGCCCGATGCACCTTGTCGAGCTACTCTGCTTCGCCCGCTCGTACCCGTTGACCTCGTTGGGGCTTCGAGCGACCGCTAGTGGGCTTCCTAGATCCAGCCGGCCCAGTGCCTCCCTTGCCAGCCCCTCTCCTCACCAACTGGGCTTGGCCCATGGTGAGAAAACCCCTGGCGCCCCACCCCTTTTTTCCTGTTGTTGGGCCAGAAGATCTGGCCCAGTATCTATTTTTGAGGCTCTACGAATTTAGCTATTATCCCAGGTTTTGCAGTTTTACAGAAAACCCCTTGCACAACATGCATATAATAACTCACAAACGGTGCATCATTTTAAAAACAAACTTTTATATGAAAGATGCTTAGAATTTTGTGTAGTTTCATAATATGTCATTTCCATCCATGTTCAAAATGTTTAAAATGTTGTTTGTTTAAATTTGCTTAAATAACTTGCTAAAATGCTTTAATTCCTAACTAAATAACCGTAGCTCCAAACCTAACAAACTTTATATGTAAATGGGGTAGAAAAATGCATAGTTTAACTTGGTGGCATCACTTTGCATGTTTAACAGCTCTAAAATATGGTTTAGGACAGAACAGTACCAAATCCTTAAATTGCACATGGGGATTTTTCCGGACTTGTTGTTTGTTGTTCCAGCCTCATTTAAACTTTACTAGACAGGTAGTTTTACTTTGCTTCACCCTCTTGCCATGTTTAACAACATTTAATATTGTTGGGTACATAAACGAGATCGAACTAAATAACTTGAATGTGGTGTTTCTTCAATATGCAACGGGGTTGCATGTTGAGCTCCACTTAATTTGTAGGATTGTTTGTGCATTTTGCCATGCCATGCTTCATTTAACCGGACATGCATCATACTTGACTATGCATCATGCCATGTTTATGTGATGGTTGTTTACTATGTTGTTTGCTTTCTTTCCGGTGTACTTCTTCTCGGTAATCCGGTAATGTCGTGTTGTGAGGATTCGTTCGACTACGTCCGTTTGTCTTCTTCATGGACTCGTTCTTCTTCCTTGTAGGATCTCAGGCAAGATGACCATACCGTCAAAATCACTTCTATCTTTGCTTGCTAGTTGCTCGCTCTTTTGCTATGCCTATGCTGCGATACCTACCACTTGCTATATCATGCCTCCCACATTGATAAGCCAAGCCTCTAACCCTCCTTGTCCTAGCAAACCATTGTTTGACTATGTTACTGCTTTGCTCAGCCCCTCTTATAGCGTTGTTAGTTGCAGGTGAAGATTGGAGCTTGTTCCATGTTTGGAACATGGATATTTGTTGGGATATCACAATATCTCTTATTTAATTAATGCACCTATATACTAGGTAAATAGTGGAAGGCTCGGCCTTATGCCTGGTGTTTTGTTCCACTCTTGCCGCCCTAGTTTCTGTCATATCGGTGTTATGTTTCCGGATTTTGCGTTCCTTACACGGTTGGGTTATAATGGGAACCCCTTGACAGTTCGCCTTGAATAAAACTCCTCCAGCAAGGCCCAACATTGGTTTTACCATTTTCCACCTAGCCTTTTCTTTCCCTTCGGTCTACCAACCCAAGGGTCATCTTTATTTTAACCCCCGTGGGGCCAGTGCTTCTCTAAGCATTGGTCCAAACTGAGCGATGTCCGGAGCTACCAGGGGCAACTCTGGGCTGGCCTACCCGACTTTTGGCTCATCCGGTGTGTCCTGAGAACGAGATATGTGTAGCTCCTATCGGGATTTGTCGGCACATCTAGGTGGCTTTGCTGGTCTTGTTTTACCATTGTCGAAATATCTTGTAACCGGGATGCCGAGTCTGACCGGATTGTCTCGGGAGAAGGAATATCCTTCGTTAACCGTGAGAGCTTGTGATGGGCTAAGTTGGGACACCCCTGCAGGGATATGAACTTTTGAAAGTCGTGCCCGCGGTTATGGGCAGATGGGAATTTGTCAATGTCCGGTTGTAGAAAGGTACTCCTCGCTTCGGTATCAAAGGGAAGCTTGCCCCTAGATACGTGGGACCTTTCAAGATTGTCAGCAAGAGAGGCGATCTTGCCTATCAACTCGAGCTTCCTTCAAACTTTGCAAATGTTCATGATGTGTTGCATCTCTCAGCTTCGAAAGTGCTTCAAGGCTCCTGACCACACCGTCAAATTTGAGGACATTGAGCTCCAAGAAGATCTCTCCTATCGTGAGCACCCCATCGCTATTATTGATGAGACTAAACATAAGACTCGCAACAAGTCAATCAAATTCCTCAAAGTCAAGTGGTCACACCATTCCGACCGTGAAGCTACCTGGGAACGCGAGGATCACCTCCGTTCTGAGTACCCGGCGTTCTTTCACTCCTAGATCTCAGGACGAGATCCTTTCGTAGTGGTGGTGTGTTGTAACACCCCGGATATGATTTACCCAATATGTACTCCAACTCTTGCCGTTTCCGGCCTTAAGTTATTTTATTTTCTCGGGTTCGGGTCTTTGTCTCCGTGTGTTGTTATCGTTGTCATGCATCTCATATCATGTCATCATGTGCATTGCCTTTGCATACGTGTTCATCTCATGCATTCGAGCATTTTCCCCGTTGTCCGTTTTGCATTCCGACGCTTCGTTCTCCTCCGGTGGTCATTTCTACCTTTCTTTCGTGTGTGGGGATTAAACATTTCCGGGTTGGACCGAGACTTGCCAAGCGGCCTTGGTTTACTACCGGTAGACCGCCTGTCAAGTTTCGTACCATTTGGACTTCGTTTAATACTCCAACGGTTAACCCAGGGACCGAAAAGGCCTTGTGTGTGTTG
Source organism: Triticum aestivum (assembly GCF_018294505.1). Classification (NCBI taxonomy): domain Eukaryota; kingdom Viridiplantae; phylum Streptophyta; class Magnoliopsida; order Poales; family Poaceae; genus Triticum; species Triticum aestivum. The sequence continues at coordinate 337,455,330 of NC_057806.1, forward strand.
CAGCCCAACACCTCTCCAATTTGGCCCAAAACCCACCAAAACCTTCTCCATCATCTAGAGCGTTTGATCACGATCACGTGGCCGAAAACCGCACCTCATTTGGACTCTCCTAGCTCCCTCTATGCCTATATATAGACCCCTCATTCCAAATCTCGAATCCCCTCCTCGAAACCCTAAAAAACACCTCGCGCCGGCCGGACAACCTCCGCGCCGCCTCCGGACAACCGGGGCGCTCAATGTGGCCCATCGCCGCCTTCCTCCGCCGCCGGCCCGGGAGGCCCGAGCCGGGCCCCCGAGGCCCATCGCCGCCACCGCCGCCATCTTTGCCCCGCCTCCCTCTTCGCCCGACCCCGCCACAATCTACGCCGACGCCGGTGACCGGAGCCGCGCCGGCCGCCTCGCACCTCGCCGGCCGGAGCAAGCTCCGCCGCGGCTGCTTTCTCCCGCCGATGCCGACCACCGCCGCCACGACGCCGCCCGGAGTACGCCGCGCCACCGCGCCTCGCCGTCCTTCCCATCCGGCTCCCTCTCCTTCCTCCTCACCGCCACGGCAAGTCTGGCCACCGCAACTCCATTTTCGCCGGCGACCTCGAGCTGCTATAGTGCATCTACAGTGCCAGATCTGAGATCTAAAACTCGCGGTTGACTTTTTATCCCCGAAACCCTAATAATTTGCTATGTTCATCGTGCCGTAACTCCTCATCTGTAGCTCCGTTTTGGGCATATAGCATATCAAAATGTTGGTCTCAGAGAGTACATCATTTCATGTCATTGCAGGTGACACAACCAAGCTCAAGGAGGAGCTCGATGAAGATCGTGTTCATTATGTTCCGTTTCCAGTTGATCAGTAGTGGAGCCCAGTTGGGACGATAGGGGATCTGTAGCATTTGGGGTAGTCTTCTTTTATTTTGGTTCCGTAGCCGGACCTTGAGTGTATTTGGATGTTGTAATGCTTTATTCATGTATTGTGTGAAGTGGCGATTGTAAGCCAACTATGTATCTCTTTCCCTTGTGTATTACATGGGTTGTGTGAAGATTACCTCACTTGCGACATTGCTTACAATGCGGTTATGCCTCTAAGTCTTGCTTCGACACGTGGGAGATATAGCCACATCGTGGGCGTTACACCAGCTAAAGGCCCACGAGATTTCACCGACATTAATGGGCCGGCCCAGCTATAGGCCCACAAGATTTTGAGGACCCTAGTAGGCCGGCCCATTAACTGGCTGCCATGTTTTGGGCCAAATGCCGGCCCATATTTGATCCGGTCCATTAATGGCCTGCCACATTCCGGGCCTGATAATGGCCCATATGAGATCCGGCCCGTTAAAAGCCTACCACATTCTGGGCCAAAATACGGCCCAGATTAGGTCCGGACCTTTAAGAGGCTTTCGGCTAAATTATGGCCCATATCAGATTCGGCCCGTCAACTGGACTCTATGCTTTTGCGACCACTTGCTAAAGGCACATTTAGTAATTCGGCCTAATATTAGTTTCGTCTTGTTAAGGGCCCGTTTAACATTTCGACCCTATATTAATTTCGGCCTGTTAAAAGCCCGTCATATAGTTGGGCCTAACTACGGCCCGGTTTGCATCCGGCCTGCTCGCAGCCGATAATCCGATTGGGCCAAACAAGGACCGAGACAAATTTGGCCTGTTATAAGCCCATGATTTGATTGGCACATTCATGGGCCGGGGTCTATTTCGGCCTACTGCCGGCCCGTGAGCTGTTCGACACGTGTCAAGCCAAACCTACTTTTCAGCCTCCTAAAGGCCCATTGAGTCTTCTTGGGAAAATAGGGCCGACGATTTACTCAGGCTATTAAAGGCACGAATCTACTAGTGGGTCAGTTTACATTTAGGCCTGTTATCGGACCAAGATGACGGGGCCCATGATGCGGATCATACATGGTGATATGCATGACGGCCCGATTATGTACCATAATTTTATGGTTAGGCCATTTTACTGCGAAGACAGGATATATATACAGTAAAGTAACAGTAGCATCGTGAATAAGAAAAAAAACCTAGACTATAAAATAAATAAATTACGGCATATTACATCCACTGGGCATCAAAGTTCGCCACTATGATAATAAAGCACAAGTAGACAGCAGATTACATACACTTGGCATCAAAGATCGCCACCAGTGCAACTAAACACGCTGCCAAAATAATATACAAAACCGATAGCACTTCAATAGAGTTCAAGAAAGGTTAGCCCTTCTTGGGAGCTGCAGCGCAAGCAGCTAAGCAAGATGGTGAGACTGCACTTATTTGACACTTATATCCTCCTCACTCTAAAAGATAAACAAGCAGACAAATGATAGGTTTTGCACATATAAGTATCAGTGCTGACAATTCATCACATTTCCTACTGACGAATAAAGTGACTCAGTTTAAAATAGCATTAACACAATATGGTATTGTTCAGATCAAGACATGGCAGGAAATGACATTGTGAAGGAGTTGGCAGCTTCACGACACCATTGTATTATAGATCAAGAACTCATAAGTATTAATGGTTAGTGTGCTGTCAATTTATCCCATTTCAGATTGGCAAAATAAGATCACTTGCTCTATATAGTTTAATTTACATGGTATGAAGAAGGAACTCGGTTGTATAACTGAAAACTTAAATTGAGAAGGACAAACTTTTGTTTACGAACTAGAGTACATAATAAACTTTAAACATGCAATTTAATGCAAAAACCAAAAATAAACGGCTATTGCAGTCATGCCTAACCAAATATACACAACAAGGTTTGGAGGATTGAGAAGGACAAACTTACATTATTGGTGAAGGCAGGCTCTATAAAGCCCTTGTCCATGCTGATTGGGGGGGGGGGAATCAAGAAGTTTACCACAGAATCTTCTTCATAAGCATTGCCTTCATTCTATATTTTGTTAAGAGTAAATATAGATGTGACAATATAAGAAAAAATGGAGAATATTTAAGATAAGATGACGAGTGATGCTACATAGCCAAGTAGCTATAAATGGAAGTACAGCGATACAGGCAAAAGGTAGAGCCAAGAGCAATGCAGAGCTAAACTTCTTCAGTACCATCGGTGTTGTCCGACCTGATGGTAAGAGTAAATATAGATCTGATGTGTAGAAAATGGAGGGAAAAGGAAAATAAGCTGCAGAGTGATGGCACATGAACAACTACATGTCAATATAAGTACACTGATAAAGGACAACAGGTACTTAGAAGAACAATGCAGAGCTAAAAAATTTCATTGGCATTGGATATATTCTACACTAATGTAACCATTCATACAGATCAGATAATTTGGAGCGAACAATTGATAAGCAAGCTATCATGCATACTGCTGTCACATAATGAACGAGGTATGTACGCAAGTACAGTGATATAGGATAACAAGTACTAACAAGAGCAAAGCAGGGAGCATCATATTTGCGATGTCTTGTCGTTCTTTTCAAACCGGAATTCTTTTTCGAGCAGATTTCCTGCAAAAAAGATATGTAAGGCACATGTGGAAAAGTAGAAGTTCAAATTGTCATGCGATATCATAGACAGCACCTCATCCTCGAAACAAGACCAGTGCATAACAAGGTTTTTCTATTCAATGTCTTCTAAATTTAACACAGGAAACTTCACCAAAAATTCATTTATAGACTTGCCATCAAAGTGTGATTTCCTCAGGTAACACCAATATTGCTGCAATGCTTCCTTGAAAAGCGCAAGCAACCTTTGCTCGTCATGACTATCCAGATTGACCCTCGCCTACTTACAACAATGTAATGTAAATCATTGATGTGTTCAATCAGCAGAAAATAGGAAAATAATCACCGTGAATAATAGCACTTACACATTAGTGGGACAGGAAGATGTGAAAATGGTGTTTGTCTTCACTATAATCTTCCCATGATGGGAATATATGCACGTAGTCCCTAACAACATTGAAAGCATTGTCTTTTACCCTGGGAATAACTGGAATGGGGTTCCAATCTGCAGGAATTGGCCGTCTCTGCTGTTGGGATAGGTCTTCGGCCGGTGGAATTGCTATACTTTTTGCTGGAGCTGGATTTTTATGTGGTACGGCTAGTGCTATGGCAACTGAAATCAGCATACCTTTTGCTGGAGTGCAGGTCCTGTGTGGTGCAGCTAGTGGTGTGGCCAGTGAAGTATGGGTACAGTCTACTGGAGTCGGTCCTACGTTTTGTGCCACTGGTTGTACAGCCAATATAAGTGGGGTGTTGTCTCATTTCTCCGACACAACCACATTTTTCAGGGACTTTGCTGGTGCTCTTTCAGGTTCGGCAATCACCCTCTTCCTTTTTGATGTCCGATGCACAAGAACAACATTTGAGTGGAAAAACATGGTATGATGACGGATGGAAAATGTATTGATAATGGATGGGCATGGCATCTCGACATATATGATGAGTAAACTAAGCAGATGGCGGTGCAACAAACTAGAAGAAATGCAAGACAACATATGCAAGATACACGAATCAATAAAACCTTGCCAAATTAGAATAGGCACCTTGATGGGTGAACAGGACAGGCCATCTGCCTTTGACTCCTCGAGGTTAGAATAGTCATTAGGATCATATTCTACACAAGAATCAACAAGTGGGGAGCATATGAGTTTCATTGCATCCAGAATGGCACTCAATGCCTTGGTGCCAATTTTGTAAGTCATTGCGGTGTTTAGCTTCAAGAGTGGACTGCTGCTAGTGCGACACAAAGCAGCTACACAGATCATAGTGTAGATATAACGGGAAAACTGTAAGCATCAGAGTAAAATTAGCAAAGTGGAACTTGCTGGAATATATGTGCTAGTATTGCCGGTACGGCTAGAAAGGCTTCGGATACCAGCTCTCTTCAATTGAAGCTGCGGTACTGTTAATATCAGTGTAATTCTCAAAGGCGACACAGCTCCCTGCATTTCCTTGCTATTCTTATAGGATTCAAGTGGGAAGGCCACTAAAATCCTATTCCTATGTTTACAAAATCCTACGAATCAAAGAGGCCTGAAGAGTTCAAAGTGTCCATACCAACTGACCGTATAGACCTCTACACTGCAAATGCCCCTGCTCATCTTTTCCAAAAGATACATACTGTACTACTATCATACTCCATCCGTTCCAAAATATAAGTCTTGGTAGAGATTTCCACTATGGATCACATACAGATGTATCCAGATACATTTTAGAGTGTAGATTCACTCATTTTGCTCCATATGTAGTCCATGGTGGAATCTATACAAAGACTTGTATTTAGGAACGGAGAGAGTAATTATTAAATAAGAATGGAAGAGGAACATGCTAAAGAAGAGCAAGCCAATTTTGGATAATAAAATGTTCGTTGCACAGTGCCCACACATGATGAAACAGAACGCATTAAGAAAGCAACTCCCTGCTGTCTCTCTATATGTGGTGCACATGCTTTTTCAAAAGTAAAGTAGGAACATTAGCTGACCAATTAAATGTTATCTGTTTTAGTAATATCAGCATCATATCAGATTCGTACTTGAGCAACAAGTTTGGAATTATGAGTGGCACGTTGTTTAGCTTGATGGATTCAGGAGCAGTGCTAAGCAGGTACGATGATGGTACTCAATATAAAGGCATGTCTACATGCAAGTTGCGTGACTTTTGTCATTTGGGTCAGTCGACCATTTCAGGCGGTTGGATGAAGATCCTACGTCTCCTAACCCTTCTTCTTCCATGTCTCTGATTCTTCCCATACAAAACACCGCATGGGCCGCCGGCCGGACCACCAGCCCCCATCGCATGTGTTCCTCCGCCACCCCCACCCCCACCCCTGCCCACCCGCGTCGAGTTTTCTTCGTTCGGCGAGGCCCCACCACCACCCCCCCATAACCAAAGTCCCCACCCGAGCCCCTTCGTTCACACCGGCGAACTCCGGTGAGCTCGGAAAAAATCGACTGACCCAATTTTGAAATTTAGTCTATTGTGATTTAACTAGTGTGGAATATAAAAGGGGGAAAACCATAAGCATTGGGAGTATAGTGTTGAGTGTGCCATGGCGGATCGGAAGGTGCAAACCAGACAAAGGCAACTTTGCAACCAATGTTTGCTTTCAACTAGCAAGTAAGTGATGGACAAGAAATCATAGTAAAGCATTGGTGATCTATTTTCTTGCTGCGATAAATAAGTTGAGCAGATACGAAAGAGTACCGCCTTTGGTGCGGCGCCGTGTATGCATCTGCTGAGATTTTGACAGTGCTGCGGTAGTGATGGCTGTCAGCGGTGTGGAAGCAGATCTAGGAGGGTAGACAGTGGCGGCGGGGCGCGGTGGACGAGAGGGTTGTAGGAGCGGCGCCGGAAAGGTGGACGATGGCGGAGATGAAGCGAGAGGACGGGATGCAAGGATCCTGGTCCAAATCCATGGATGAGAGAGGTCGATATCTTGTAATGGACGTCGGCGTCGGGGTATCAGCTCCGGCATGGTGGAGGAGGACGGCGGTGGATGGGGTGGCGGACGGAGGAGGCTGGGGTGGAGATGGTGTTTTGGCGCCCACAAAGTACAAATGGGGAAATGGAGGTGGAGAGGAAGGGGGAAGCATGTCTTCAGGGCGCGCTTGTCTCAAATGCGAGCAAATTTACAAACTTAGCCCCCGTTTCAAATTTCCTACATCACAGCTGACGGAGTAATGGGCCACGGGTAGGCCAACCCGAGCCCCAGAACCTTTCAAGACATTGGGGCAGGCTGCGCCCCTCAAGACCCCAGGACGAAGAGCCGCCTTCGAGAAGTCGACGGCAAGATGGTCGGCTAACCACTCACGGCCGAGTCCCAGGGACGGCTTCAGGGAAAGCCGACTCCTGACTGGCGACTTCCAGAGAAGCCGGCTTTGGGGAGTCGGCCTGTGACTCCTACAAACCCCATGACCTCATCAAGTGGGACGGGGCAGAGGAGTGGCTACAGTGAAGCCCACTCCCGCCCCTTACCAAGGGCAGGCATGGCCACAGCACGACGTACCCCGGAAGATCTCCGCGCGGCGTGGCACTGTTGCCATGTCGGCCCTGACATTAGCACCGCAGGACCGAATCCTGCACCCACGACGGCTTGTCTGTACGGCCCAGATGCAGCGGGTCCCACCAGTCAGTGAGACCCCCGGAGATGGCAAGAGGACCACCAGTCGGACCCGTCGGGAGCCAGCCCTGGGGAGTCGGGCGAGCCCTCCCCCAGGGCCCACGCGCCATTAATCAAGATGTGATGGAGAGTGGCAATAGTGATCGCCCGCCAGGCGGCGGGGCTGTTGCCATGACCCCATGATCAAGCCCGCGTCATGAGAAGCACGGCTACAGTAATCAGCAGCCGGCAAGACCCGCCCGCGGCGGACGCGGCCTGTCGGCTCCGTACCAGGCCAGTCGGCGGGGCCCACCAGTCAACGGGCCCCAGCAGTCGGCGGGGAAGACGAAGGCCAGAGGCGCTGACAGTTGGGCCCGCGTCCAGCCAGATTACCATTGTACCCCTGGGGGGTAGGCCTATATAAACCCCCAGGGCACCCATGCAAAGGGTTGGAATCCATTAGTTCTAGACCAGATCATATAGGAGGGAGAGAGCTAGCCTTGCCCTCTCCTACCTCCAGGAAACAGCTCAAGGAGCAATCATGTAAGCACTTCGCCATAGTGATGATGCGGAGACCCCGTAGAGCAGCAGTAGGGGTATTATCTCCCCGAAGAGCCCTGAAGCTGGGTAAGATTCGCCGGCGTGCATGTATTCGCCTCATCCCGTTTCCAGGCACCGGCGATGTTCTACTCGCCCCCACCATGATAAGCCATCCTTTGGCATATGTCGCACCTAACCCCCGACATTTGGCGCCCACCATGGGGCATGGTACACCGCCGTCCGGAGACCTGTTTTGGACGGGAACCCTTTTCCTCCCTGGCGAGCGCAGCCAGCCAGGCACACCAGACGGAGTTTGTGCCGACATGCGGTGCGGCATTGAGATCGCCTGCGTAGCCGGCTGCCTGGCCGACCCTGTCGGCGAGGTTCGCCTCTCCGACGAACCTGCATCCAACGCAGGCACGGGCGGCTCCGAGAGCCTCCTCGCGGGCCTCCTCGATCAACTCCACGTTTCCGGTGAGCCTGCCGTAGACTTGGAGTCTATAGGCTCCACTGACCCGATGCTGGTCGACTCCGACACCGCGTCGCTCGACACGTTCCCCACTAATGTGGTGGTCTACGACGAACCTCTCCCTCATGCGGAGAGCGATGGAAGCACCGTCACTGAGGTGCTCGTCATCATTCATGACGAGCTCCCCGGCGGAGGAGCGCGCGACTCCCTCGGCGCGGCGCTACAAGACCTAACTGCGCCCATTCCGGAAGACGTTGACGCAGAGACGTTGGAGGCGTGCCGCCTTCAGCTCGTTGAAGGCGCGAAGAAGTTGGCCGACATGAGACGCTTGTCAGAAGCCTACCAGCGGGAGATGGATCGCGCCGTTAGCGGCTCGCCGGCCCCGGCGGGGCCCAGCCGCCTTGGCACGGTCCAGCAGCGTGGCGTAGCCATCGCCAACCTGTTTGGGGCAAGCCGCCCTGTGTATGCTACACCAGCGGAGAACATCCGAGCCGCCCAGGCAGCAGCGGATGAACTGGACAATTTCGAGGGCGAAGAACGCCGCCTGATGATGGAGCGAGTCCAGCAGCTCCTCGACACGGCTGCCGCGCAGAACGAGGCCGGCTGCCGCACGGAGGCACCGCAGCGGCAAAACGACGACCTCGCCGAGATCAAGGCGCGATGTCTCGGACGCCGACTGGCGGCGCCCGAGGAAGAAGAGACAAGGATCCGGCTGTCAGCCGCAGTCAGACTCGCATTACCATAGAGCGCGACCGAGACGGCTGCCCGAGAGCAGTGGAACGACGGGACGACTGTCCGCCTCCCCCTCCTTGCAAGGAGAGGCGAGTCTCCCCGCCGCCTGTTAACCATCCGACTCTCGGCGACCGCCTTGGCCGTTGAGAGCGAGTTGGAGAGAATGACGCCCGCCACCGGATCGACCGACTTCACCGATCCCTAGCGTTGGAAGAAGAAGAGGAGTTGGGTCCGCCTTGTTTCGGGCCCCGCATTCGAGACGAGCCCTTTCCCAGAGGGTTCACGCTCCCAAGAGACACGCCCAAGTATACCGGCTCTGTGAAGTCAGAAGACTGGCTAGTTTACTACTCCACGGCTGTCAGCATAGCAAACGGCAACAAGCGTGTCGCCGTAAAGTACGTTCCGCTCATGCTCCAGGGCACGGCCCGGACATGGCTGAACAGCCTGAAGCCCCGCAGCATCAACAGCTGGGTCGACTTCACCGAAGCATTCATCTGCAACTTCACCTGCACGTACAAGCGTCCTCCCAAGCCTCGTCAGCTCTCCTTGTGCGTACAAGGCCCCGATGAGTCGACTCGCGATTACCTTACGCGTTGGGCCGAGCTTCGGAACTCCTGCGAGGGCGTGCACGAGGTGCAGGCCATCGAGTACTTCATAGCCGGGTGCAGAGAAGGCACCCTCCTCAAGCACAAACTCCTCTGCGACGAGCCAGAAACCCTCGACAAGCTGCTGATCATAGCGGACAAGTACGCCACGGCCGACTCCTCCATGAAGGAGGAGATTCAAATCAGCACAACTGGCAAAGTGGCCCCTCAAGCTCCAAAAACTCTAGCGGGAGACGCCAACCGACGACAACAGCAGGGTGACCACAAGCGCAAGGCCCCGCTGCCGGCTTCCAGCAGCCGGCAGGTCGCGACCGTTGAAGCCCAACAGCCGGACGGGCAGCCTCCGCTCAAGCGACAGAAAGGCGGCAAGCCAAACTGGTTGTCGGCCTTCTCCTACGAGCAGACTCTGGATGGACCTTGCAAGTTCCATAGCGGCGCGAAGCCGTCAAATCACACCACCCGGAAGTGCCACTAGCTCATGAGGATCGCCAAGGGAGACGGCCACCTGCCTCCCCCGCCTGCTGGGCAGCCGCCTCCGCCTCCGCCCCAGTAGCTAGCTATCAGGCCAGTCGGCGCAGTACAAGACGAATACCCTAAAGAGCACGGAGCCTACATGGTGTTTACCAGTATGGCTGATCATCGACGCAGCAGACGGCTGCAGCGACAAGAGGTGAATGCAGTAGCATCAGAAACGCCAGAGTTCATGCATTGGTCCGAGAAACCCATCAGCTGGAGAAGGGCTGACCACCCAGAGGTGATGCCAAGTACGGGCTCCTATGCCTTGGTCTTGGACGCCACCTTTGCTACGGATAGACGAGCCGCGCGTTTCTCGCGGGTTCTGATAGACAGAGGCAGCAGTATCAATATCCTGTACAAGGACACCATGGAAAAGTTAGGAATCAAGCAAAGACAGCTTCAGAACAGCCAGACTGTGTTCCACGGCATTGTTCCTGGGCTTTCCTGCTCACCAATCGGCAAGATCCTGATGGATGTCCTCTTTGGAGACAAAGATCACTTCTGCCGAGAGTCTGTTTGGTTTGAGGTGGTGGACCTCGAGAGCACATACCATGCGCTACTCCCACTACGCCTACCTCAAGGTGAAGATGCCCAGTTCCAATTCTAACTGTGGCCGGCGAATACCAGAAGTCATCTACCTGCGCAGCTGAGAGCAGTCGGCTGGCCGAGTCCGTGGTAATCACGGCCGAGAAGCGGCTCCTTGAGCGAGTTGTGGAGATGGCCGGCAAGCAGCCACAGGTATCGCCCAACCCGAAGGAGTCGGAGGCTGAAGGTTCGTTCAAACTGGCCAAAGAGACAAAGAAGATACCCTTGGATCCGAAGCACCCAGAGAGGTACGCTATCATAGGTGCAAACCTCGACAGCAAATAGGAAGGCGAGCTCGTCGATTTCCTCCGTGAGAATCGGGACATCTTCGCATGGTCCCCCAAAGACATGCCAGGTGTACCGATAGAATTCGCCGAGCACAAGTTACATGTCCGATCTGATGCAAAGCCGGTCAGGCAGCCCCTGCGCCGCCTATCAGAAGAGAATAGAAGAGTTGTCGGAGAAGAGATAGCCCGACTCCTAGCAGCCGGCTTCATTATGGAAGTGTTCTTTCCAGAATGGCTAGCAAATCCGGTCCTGGTACTGAAGAAGAACAAGCAGTGGCGAATGTGTATTGACTACACGAGCCTCAACAAGGCCTGCCCCAAGGACCCGTTTGCTCTACCAAGAATCGATCAGGTGATAGACTCCACAGCCGGATGCGAGCTGTTGAGTTTTTTGGATGCATACTTAGGATATCACCAGATCAAGCTGAACCCGGCTGACAGACTGAAGACCGCCTTCATCACACCGTTTGGAGCCTTCTGCTACCTCACCATGACGTTCGGCTTAAGGAATGCCGGCGCCACCTTTCAGCGTTGCATGCAGAAGTGCCTCCTCAAGCAGCTCGGCAGGAACGCCCACGTCTACGTGGACGACGTGGTGGTGAAGACGGAAAAGCGTGGAACATTGCTGGAAGACCTCAAGGAGACCTTTGAGAACCTGCGCCGATTCCAGATCAAGCTCAATCTCGAGAAGTGTGTCTTCGGAGTACCAGCCGGCCAGCTCCTTGGCTTCCTGGTCTTTGAACGCGGCATAGAATGCAACCCTGTAAAGATCAAGGCCATTGAGAGAATAGAGGTACCCAGCCGACTGCTGGATGTGCAAAAGTTCACCGGCTGCTTGGCGTCCATCAGCCGATTCATCAGTCGGCTGGGCGAGAACGCTCTCCCCTTATACCGACTCATGAAGAAGACCACTTTTTTCGAGTGGAACCATAAGGCAGACGAAGCTTTTCTCCAGTTGAAGAAGATGCTGACTACTCCACCCGTCCTGGCGGCTCCGACTCCCAAGGAACCTATGCTCCTGTACATCACCGCCACCAGCCGGGTAGTCAGCACGGTCATTGTAGTGGAACGCAAGGAGGAATGCAAGGCACTACCTGTCCAGAGACCGGTATATTACCTGAGTGAAGTACTGTCGACCTCCAAGCAGAACTACCCCCACTACCAGAAGATGTGCTATGGCGTGCACTTTACTGCCAAGAAATTGAAGCCTTACTTTCAAGAGCATCCAATCACGGTGGTCTGCACGGCCCCGCTTGTCGAGATCATTGGTAGCCGAGATGCTTCTGGCCGAGTGGCCAAGTGGGCCATAGAGCTGGCTCACTACACCATCCACTACCAGCCCCGCACCACTATCAAGTCACAAGCACTGGCCGACTTCCTCGTCGATTGGGCCGAGACCCAGTACCTACCTCCAGCGCCTGACTCCACCCATTGGCGGATGCATTTCGACGGCTCCAAGATGCGCGCCGGCTTGGGAGCCGGCGTCATCCTCACATTTCCTAAAGGCGACAAGCTCAAATACGCACTACAAATCCATTTTGCCGCCTCCAACAACGTCGCCGAGTACGAGGCACTCATTCACGGGCTCTGGCTTGTCAAAGAACTTGGCATCCGCTGGATCTTGTGTTATGGCGACTTGGACTTAGTGGTCCAGCAGTCATCTGGCGACTGGGACGTGAAAGATGCAAACACGGCGAGTTTCTGTTTCCTTGTGCAGCAACTCAGCGGGTATTTCGAAGGGTGCGAGTTCCTCCATGTGCCAAGAAATGACAACGACCAAGCAGACGCCT